>NW_028242254.1:600000-829121 GCF_964263255.1 Lissotriton vulgaris
ATCATTATAGACCATTTTGGGAACGTTCGACATGTCCGGAGTCATCGTTTTTCATCCGAAAATTGATTTTCTGGACTGTACCAAAAATAATTCAAAATGTCAATTGGATCGTGCCTCATGTTGAATAACCACTTTTTAAACCCTCACAGTGACCAAAATGGCCATTTTTACAGAGTTTTGCTTACTCAAAAGCTTCAATTTTGACCCGTTTCAGGCACAGAAATGACTTTAAACACACTTATTTTAGTTGAAAAAGTCATAATTCACATCCAACAGTCATTTAGAGTCAAAAGATTAATGTTAAAATTTCATCATAATAGACCATTTTGGGAACGTTCGACATGTCCGGAGTCATCGTTTCTCATCCGAAAATTGATTTTTTGGACTGTACCAAAAATGATTCAAAATGTCAATTGGATTGTGCCTCATGTTGAATAACCACTTTTTAAACCCTCACAGTGACCAAAATCGCCATTTTTACAGAGTTTTGCTTACTCAAAAGCTTCAATTTTGACACGTTTCAGGCACAGAAATGACTTTAAACACACTTATTTTAGTTGAAAAAGTCATAATTCACATCCAACAGTCATTTAGGGTCAAAAGATTAAATGTTAAAATTTCATCATTATAGACCATTTTGGGAACGTTCGACATGTCCGGAGTTATCGTTTTTCATCCGAAAATTGATTTTTTGGACTGTACCAAAAATGATTCAAAATGTCAATTGGATCGTGCCTCATGTTGAATAACCACTTTTTAAACCCTCACTGTGACCAAAATTGCAATTTTTACAGAGTTTTGCTTACTCAAAAGCTTCAATTTTGACCCGTTTCAGGCACAGAAATGACTTTAAACACACTTATTTTAGTTGAAAAAGTCATAATGCACATCCAACAGTCATTTAGAGTCAAAAGATTAAATGTTAAAATTTCATCATTATAGACCATTTTGGGAACGTTCGACATGTCCGGAGTCATCGTTTTTCATCCGAAAATTGATTTTTTGGACTGTACCAAAAATGATTCAAAATGTCAATTGGATCGTGCCTCATGTTGAATAACCACTTTTTAAACCCTCACAGTGACCAAAATTGCCATTTTTACAGAGTTTTGCTTACTCAAAAGCTTCAATTTTGACCCGTTTCAGGCACAGAAATGACTTTAAACACACTTATTTTAGTTGAAAAAGTCATAATTCACATCCAACAGTCATTTGGAGTCAAAAGATTAAATGTTAAAATTTCATTATAATAGACCATTTTGGGATCGTTCGACATGTCCGGAGTCATCGTTTTTCATCCGAAAATTGATTTTTTGGACTGTACCAAAAATGATTCAAAATGTCAATTGGATCGTGCCTCATGTTGAATAACCACTTTTTAAACCCTCACAGTGACCAAAATGGCCATTTTTACAGAGTTTTGCTTACTCAAAAGCTTCAATTTTGACCCGTTTCAGACACAGAAATAACTTTAAACACACTTATTTTAGTTGAAAAAGTCATAATTCACATCCAACAGTCATTTGGAGTCAAAAGATTAAATGTTAAAATTTCATCATAATAGACCATTTTGGGAATGTTCGACATGTCCGGAGTCATCGTTTTTCATCCGAAAATTGATTTTTTGGACTGTACCAAAAATGATTCAAAATGTCAATTGGATCGTGCCTCATGTTGAATAACCACTTTTTAAACCCTCACATTGACCAAAATGGCCATTTTTACAGAGTTTTGCTTACTCAAAAGCTTCAATTTTGACCCGTTTCAGGCACGGAAATGACTTTAAACACACTTATTTTAGTTGAAAAAGTCATAATTCACATCCAACAGTCATTTGGAGTCAAAAGAATAAATGTTAAAATTTCATCATAATAGACCATTTTGGGAATGTTCGACATGTCCGGAGTCATCGTTTTTCATCCGAAAATTGATTTTTTTGGACTGTACCAAAAATAATTCAAAATGTCAATTGGATCGTGCCTCATGTTGAATAACCACTTTTTAAACCCTCACAGTGACCAAAATGGCCATTTTTACAAAGTTTTGCTTACTCAAAAGCTTCAATTTTGACCCGTTTTAGGCACGGAAATGACTTTAAACACACTTATTTTAGTTGAAAAAGTCATAATTCACATCCAACAGTCATTTAGAGTCAAAAGATTAAATGTTAAAATTTCATCATTATAGACCATTTTGGGAACGTTCGACATGTCCGGAGTCATCGTTTTTCATACGAAAATTGATTTTTTGGACTGTACCAAAAATTATTCAAAAAGTCAATTGGATCGTGCCTCATGTTGAATAACCACTTTTTAAACCCTCACAGTGACCAACATTGCCATTTTTACAGAGTTTTGCATACTCAAAAGCTACAATTTTGACCCGTTTCAGGCACAGAAATGACTTTAAACACACTTATTTTAGTTGAAAAAGTCATAATGCACATCCAACAGTCATTTAGAGTCAATAGATTAAATGTTAAAATTTCATCATTATAGACCATTTTGGGAACGTTCGACATGTCCGGAGTCATCGTTTTTCATCCGAAAATTGATTTTTTGGACTGTACCAAAAATGATTCAAAATATCAATTGGATCGTGCCTCATGTTGAATAACCACTTTTTAAACCCTCACAGTGACCAAAATTGCCATTTTTACAGAGTTTTGCTTACTCAAAAGCTTCAATTTTGACCCGTTTCAGGCACAGAAATGACTTTAAACACACTTATTTTATTTGAAAAAGTCATAATTCACATCCAACAGTCATTTAGAGTCAAAAGATTGAATGTTAAAATTTCATCATTATAGACCATTTTGGGAACGTTCGACATGTCCGGAGTCATCGTTTTTCATCCGAAAATTGATTTTTTGGACTGTACCAAAAATGATTCAAAATCATAATAATAATAATAATAATAAAACATTTATTAAGCGCATGGCTGCACAGCTGTGTATCCCCGCGCTGATTGCTGAAAAAAAAATCACAGAGAATCAAGAGAGGAATGGATCGTGCCTCATGTTGAATAACCACTTTTTAAACCCTCACAGTGACCAAAATGGCCATTTTTACAGAGTTTTGCTTACTCAAAAGCTTCAATTTTGACCCGTTTCAGGCACAGAAATGACTTTAAACACACTTATTTTATTTGAAAAAGTCATAATTCACATCCAACAGTCATTTAGAGTCAAAAGATTGAATGTTAAAATTTCATCATTATAGACCATTTTGGGAACGTTCGACATGTCCGGAGTCATCGTTTTTCATCCGAAAATTGATTTTCTGGACTGTACCAAAAATGATTCAAAATGTCAATTGGATCATGCCTCATGTTGAATAACCACTTTTTAAACCCTCACAGTGACCAAAATTGACGATTTTACAGAGTTTTGCTTACTCAAAAGCTACAATTTTGACCCGTTTCAGGCACGGAAATGACTTTAAACACACTTATTTTAGTTGAAAAAGTCATAATGCACATCCAACAGTCATTTAGAGTCAAAAGATTAAATGTTAAAATTTCATCATTATAGACCATTTTGGGAACGTTCGACATGTCCGGAGTCATCGTTTTTCATCCGAAAATTGATTTTCTGGACTGTACCAAAAATGATTCAAAATGTCAATTGGATCGTGCCTCATGTTGAATAACCACTTTTTAAACCCTCACATTGACCAAAATGGCCATTTTTACAGAGTTTTGCTTACTCAAAAGCTTCAATTTTGACCCGTTTCAGGCACGGAAATGACTTTAAACACACTTATTTTAGTTGAAAAAGTCATAATTCACATCCAACAGTCATTTGGAGTCAAAAGAATAAATGTTAAAATTTCATCATAATAGACCATTTTGGGAATGTTCGACATGTCCGGAGTCATCGTTTTTCATCCGAAAATTGATTTTTTTGGACTGTACCAAAAATAATTCAAAATGTCAATTGGATCGTGCCTCATGTTGAATAACCACTTTTTAAACCCTCACAGTGACCAAAATGGCCATTTTTACAAAGTTTTGCTTACTCAAAAGCTTCAATTTTGACCCGTTTTAGGCAGGGAAATGACTTTAAACACACTTATTTTAGTTGAAAAAGTCATAATTCACATCCAACAGTCATTTAGAGTCAAAAGATTAAATGTTAAAATTTCATCATTATAGACCATTTTGGGAACGTTCGACATGTCCGGAGTCATCGTTTTTCATCCGAAAATTGATTTTTTGGACTGTACCAAAAATTATTCAAAAAGTCAATTGGATCGTGCCTCATGTTGAATAACCACTTTTTAAACCCTCACAGTGACCAACATTGCCATTTTTACAGAGTTTTGCATACTCAAAAGCTACAATTTTGACCCGTTTCAGGCACAGAAATGACTTTAAACACACTTATTTTAGTTGAAAAAGTCATAATGCACATCCAACAGTCATTTAGAGTCAATAGATTAAATGTTAAAATTTCATCATTATAGACCATTTTGGGAACGTTCGACATGTCCGGAGTCATCGTTTTTCATCCGAAAATTGATTTTTTGGACTGTACCAAAAATGATTCAAAATATCAATTGGATCGTGCCTCATGTTGAATAACCACTTTTTAAACCCTCACAGTGACCAAAATTGCCATTTTTACAGAGTTTTGCTTACTCAAAAGCTTCAATTTTGACCCGTTTCAGGCACAGAAATGACTTTAAACACACTTATTTTATTTGAAAAAGTCATAATTCACATCCAACAGTCATTTAGAGTCAAAAGATTGAATGTTAAAATTTCATCATTATAGACCCTTTTGGGAACGTTCGACATGTCCGGAGTCATCGTTTTTCATCCGAAAATTGATTTTTTGGACTGTACCAAAAATGATTCAAAATCATAATAATAATAATAATAATAAAACATTTATTAAGCGCATGGCTGCACAGCTGTGTATCCCCGCGCTGATTGCTGAAAAAAAAATCACAGAGAATCAAGAGAGGAATGGATCGTGCCTCATGTTGAATAACCACTTTTTAAACCCTCACAGTGACCAAAATTGCCATTTTTACAGAGTTTTGCATACTCAAAAGCTACAATTTTGACCCGTTTCAGGCACAGAAATGACTTTAAACACACTTATTTTAGTTGAAAAAGTCATAATGCACATCCAACAGTCATTTAGAGTCAAAAGATTAAATGTTAAAATTTCATCATTATAGACCATTTTGGGAACGTTCGACATGTCCGGAGTCATCGTTTTTCATCCGAAAATTGATTTTTTGGACTGTACCAAAAATGATTCAAAATGTCAATTGGATCGTGCCTCATGTTGAATAACCACTTTTTAAACCCTCACAGTGACCAAAAGTGCAATTTTTACAGAGTTTTTCTTACTCAAAAGCTTCAATTTTGACCCGTTTCAGGCACAGAAATGACTTTAAACACACTTATTTTAGTTGAAAAAGTCATAATTCACATCCAATAGTCATTTAGAGTCAAAAGATTAAATGTTAAAATGTCATCATTATAGACCATTTTGGGAACGTTCGACATGTCCGGAGTCATCGTTTTTCATCCGAAAATTGATTTTCTGGACTGTACCAAAAATAATTCAAAATGTCAATTGGATCGTGCCTCATGTTGAATAACCACTTTTTAAACCCTCACAGTGACCAAAATGGCCATTTTTACAGAGTTTTGCTTACTCAAAAGCTTCAATTTTGACCCGTTTCAGGCACAGAAATGACTTTAAACACACTTATTTTAGTTGAAAAAGTCATAATTCACATCCAACAGTCATTTAGAGTCAAAAGATTAATGTTAAAATTTCATCATAATAGACCATTTTGGGAACGTTCGACATGTCCGGAGTCATCGTTTCTCATCCGAAAATTGATTTTTTGGACTGTACCAAAAATGATTCAAAATGTCAATTGGATTGTGCCTCATGTTGAATAACCACTTTTTAAACCCTCACAGTGACCAAAATCGCCATTTTTACAGAGTTTTGCTTACTCAAAAGCTTCAATTTTGACACGTTTCAGGCACAGAAATGACTTTAAACACACTTATTTTAGTTGAAAAAGTCATAATTCACATCCAACAGTCATTTAGGGTCAAAAGATTAAATGTTAAAATTTCATCATTATAGACCATTTTGGGAACGTTCGACATGTCCGGAGTTATCGTTTTTCATCCGAAAATTGATTTTTTGGACTGTACCAAAAATGATTCAAAATGTCAATTGGATCGTGCCTCATGTTGAATAACCACTTTTTAAACCCTCACTGTGACCAAAATTGCAATTTTTACAGAGTTTTGCTTACTCAAAAGCTTCAATTTTGACCCGTTTCAGGCACAGAAATGACTTTAAACACACTTATTTTAGTTGAAAAAGTCATAATGCACATCCAACAGTCATTTAGAGTCAAAAGATTAAATGTTAAAATTTCATCATTATAGACCATTTTGGGAACGTTCGACATGTCCGGAGTCATCGTTTTTCATCCGAAAATTGATTTTTTGGACTGTACCAAAAATGATTCAAAATGTCAATTGGATCGTGCCTCATGTTGAATAACCACTTTTTAAACCCTCACAGTGACCAAAATTGCCATTTTTACAGAGTTTTGCTTACTCAAAAGCTTCAATTTTGACCCGTTTCAGGCACAGAAATGACTTTAAACACACTTATTTTAGTTGAAAAAGTCATAATTCACATCCAACAGTCATTTGGAGTCAAAAGATTAAATGTTAAAATTTCATTATAATAGACCATTTTGGGAACGTTCGACATGTCCGGAGTCATCGTTTTTCATCCGAAAATTGATTTTTTGGACTGTACCAAAAATGATTCAAAATGTCAATTGGATCGTGCCTCATGTTGAATAACCACTTTTTAAACCCTCACAGTGACCAAAATGGCCATTTTTACAGAGTTTTGCTTACTCAAAAGCTTCAATTTTGACCCGTTTCAGGCACGGAAATGACTTTAAACACACTTATTTCATTTGAAAAAGTCATAATTCACATCCAACAGTCATTTAGAGTCAAAATAATAAATGTTAAAATTTCATCATTATAGACCATTTTGGGAACGTTCGACATGTCCGGAGTCATCGTTTTTCATTCGAAAATTGATTTTTTGGACTGTACCAAAAATGATTCAAAATGTCAATTGGATCGTGCCTCATGTTGAATAACCACTTTTTAAACCCTCACAGTGACCAAAATTGCCATTTTTACAGAGTTTTGCATACTCAAAAGCTACAATTTTGACCCGTTTCAGGCACAGAAATGACTTTAAACACACTTATTTTAGTTTAAAAAGTCATAATTCACATCCAACAGTCATTTAGGGTCAAAATATTAAATGTTAAAATTTCATCATTATAGACCATTTTGGGAACGTTCGACATGTCCGGAGTCATCGTTTTTCATCCGAAAATTGATTTTTTGGACTGTACCAAAAATGATTCAAAATGTCAATTGGATCGTGCCTCATGTTGAATAACCACTTTTTAAACCCTCACAGTGACCAAAATTGCAATTTTTACAGAGTTTTGCATACTCAAAAGCTGCAATTTTGACCCGTTTCAGGCACAGAAATGACTTTAAACACACTTATTTTAGTTGAAAAAGTCATAATGCACATCCAACAGTCATTTGGAGTCAAAAGAATAAATGTTAAAATTTCATCATAATAGACCATTTTGGGAACGTTCGACATGTCCGGAGTCATCGTTTTTCATCCGAAAATTGATTTTTTTGGACTGTACCAAAAATAATTCAAAATGTCAATTGGATCGTGCCTCATGTTGAATAACCACTTTTTAAACCCTCACAGTGACCAAAATGGCCATTTTTACAAAGTTTTGCTTACTCAAAAGCTTCAATTTTGACCCGTTTTAGGCACGGAAATGACTTTAAACACACTTATTTTAGTTGAAAAAGTCATAATTCACATCCAACAGTCATTTAGAGTCAAAAGATTAAATGTTAAAATTTCATCATTATAGACCATTTTGGGAACGTTCGACATGTCCGGAGTCATCGTTTTTCATCCGAAAATTGATTTTTTGGACTGTACCAAAAATTATTCAAAAAGTCAATTGGATCGTGCCTCATGTTGAATAACCACTTTTTAAACCCTCACAGTGACCAACATTGCCATTTTTACAGAGTTTTGCATACTCAAAAGCTACAATTTTGACCCGTTTCAGGCACAGAAATGACTTTAAACACACTTATTTTAGTTGAAAAAGTCATAATGCACATCCAACAGTCATTTAGAGTCAATAGATTAAATGTTAAAATTTCATCATTATAGACCATTTTGGGAACGTTCGACATGTCCGGAGTCATCGTTTTTCATCCGAAAATTGATTTTTTGGACTGTACCAAAAATGATTCAAAATGTCAATTGGATCGTGCCTCATGTTGAATAACCACTTTTTAAACCCTCACAGTGACCAAAATTGCCATTTTTACAGAGTTTTGCTTACTCAAAAGCTTCAATTTTGACCCGTTTCAGGCACAGAAATGACTTTAAACACACTTATTTTATTTGAAAAAGTCATAATTCACATCCAACAGTCATTTAGAGTCAAAAGATTGAATGTTAAAATTTCATCATTATAGACCATTTTGGGAACGTTCGACATGTCTGGAGTCATCGTTTTTCATCCGAAAATTGATTTTTTGGACTGTACCAAAAATGATTAAAAATCATAATAATAATAATAATAATAAAACATTTATTAAGCGCATGGCTGCACAGCTGTGTATCCCCGCGCTGATTGCTGAAAAAAAACTCACAGAGAATCAAGAGAGGAATGGATCGTGCCTCATGTTGAATAACCACTTTTTAAACCCTCACAGTGACCAAAATTGCCATTTTTACAGAGTTTTGCATACTCAAAAGCTACAATTTTGACCCGTTTCAGGCACAGAAATGACTTTAAACACACTTATTTTAGTTGAAAAAGTCATAATGCACATCCAACAGTCATTTAGAGTCAAAAGATTAAATGTTAGAATTTCATCATTATAGACCATTTTGGGAACGTTCGACATGTCCGGAGTCATCGTTTTTCATCCGAAAATTGATTTTTTGGACTGTACCAAAAATGATTCAAAATGTCAATTGGATCGTGCCTCATGTTGAATAACCACTTTTTAAACCCTCACAGTGACCAAAAGTGCAATTTTTACAGAGTTTTTCTTACTCAAAAGCTTCAATTTTGACCCGTTTCAAGGCACAGAAATGACTTTAAACACACTTATTTTAGTTGAAAAAGTCATAATTCACATCCAATAGTCATTTAGAGTCAAAAGATTAAATGTTAAAATGTCATCATTATAGACCATTTTGGGAACGTTCGACATGTCCGGAGTCATCGTTTTTCATCCGAAAATTGATTTTCTGGACTGTACCAAAAATGATTCAAAATGTCAATTGGATCGTGCCTCATGTTGAATAACCACTTTTTAAACCCTCACAGTGACCAAAATGGCCATTTTTTAAGAGTTTTGCTTACTCAAAAGCTTCAATTTTGACCCGTTTCAGGCACAGAAATGACTTTAAACACACTTATTTTAGTTGAAAAAGTCATAATGCACATCCAACAGTCATTTAGAGTCAAAAGATTAAATGTTAAAATTTCATCATTATAGACCATTTTGGGAACGTTCGACATGTCCGGAGTCATCGTTTTTCATCCGAAAATTGATTTTTTGGACTGTACCAAAAATGATTCAAAATGTCAATTGGATCGTGCCTCATGTTGAATAACCACTTTTTAAACCCTCACAGTGACCAAAATTGCCATTTTTACAGAGTTTTGCTTACTCAAAAGCTTCAATTTTGACCTGTTTCAGGCACAGAAATGACTTTAAACACACTTATTTTATTTGAAAAAGTCATAATTCACATCCAACAGTCATTTAGAGTCAAAAGATTAAATGTTAAAATTTCATCATTATAGACCATTTTGGGAACGTTCGACATGTCCGGAGTCATCGTTTTTCATCCGAAAATTGATTTTTGGGACTGTACCAAAAATGATTCAAAATGTCAATTGGATCGTGCCTCATGTTGAAAACCCACTTTTTAAACCCTCACAGTGACCAAAATTGCCATTTTTACAGAGTTTTGCATACTCAAAAGCTACAATTTTGACCCGTTTCAGGCACGGAAATGACTTTAAACACACTTATTTTAGTTGAAAAAGTCATAATGCACATCCAACAGTCATTTAGAGTCAAAAGATTAAATGTTAAAATTTCATCATTATAGACCATTTTGGGAACGTTCGACATGTCCGGAGTCATCGTTTTTCATCCGGAAATTGATTTTCTGGACTGTACCAAAAATGATTCAAAATGTCAATTGGATCATGCCTCATGTTGAATAACCACTTTTTAAACCCTCACAGTGACCAAAATGGCCATTTTTACAGAGTTTTGCTTACTCAAAAGCTTCAATTTTGACCCATTTCAGGCACAGAAATGACTTTAAACACACTTATTTTAGTTGAAAAAGTCATAATTCACATCCAACAGTCATTTGGAGTCAAAAGATTAAATGTTAAAATTTCATCATAATAGACCATTTTGGGAATGTTCGACATGTCCGGAGTCATCGTTTTTCATCCGAAAATTGATTTTTTGGACTGTACCAAAAATGATTCAAAATGTCAATTGGATCGTGCCTCATGTTGAATAACCACTTTTTAAACCCTCACATTTACCAAAATGGCCATTTTTACAGAGTTTTGCTTACTCAAAAGCTTCAATTTTGACCCGTTTCAGGCACGGAAATGACTTTAAACACACTTATTTTAGTTGAAAAAGTCATAATTCACATCCAACAGTCATTTGGAGTCAAAAGAATAAATGTTAAAATTTCATCATAATAGACCATTTTGGTAATGTTCGACATGTCCGGAGTCATCGTTTTTCATCCGAAAATTGATTTTTTTGGACTGTACCAAAAATAATTCAAAATGTCAATTGGATCGTGCCTCATGTTGAATAACCACTTTTTAAACCCTCACAGTGACCAAAATGGCCATTTTTACAAAGTTTTGCTTACTCAAAAGCTTCAATTTTGACCCGTTTTAGGCACGGAAATGACTTTAAACACACTTATTTTAGTTGAAAAAGTCATAATTCACATCCAACAGTCATTTAGAGTCAAAAGATTAAATGTTAAAATTTCATCATTATAGACCATTTTGGGAACGTTCGACATGTCCGGAGTCATCGTTTTTCATCCGAAAATTGATTTTTTGGACTGTACCAAAAATTATTCAAAAAGTCAATTGGATCGTGCCTCATGTTGAATAACCACTTTTTAAACCCTCACAGTGACCAACATTGCCATTTTTACAGAGTTTTGCATACTCAAAAGCTACAATTTTGACCCGTTTCAGGCACAGAAATGACTTTAAACACACTTATTTTAGTTGAAAAAGTCATAATGCACATCCAACAGTCATTTAGAGTCAATAGATTAAATGTAAAAATTTCATCATTATAGACCATTTTGGGAACGTTCGACATGTCCGGAGTCATCGTTTTTCATCCGAAAATTGATTTTTTGGACTGTACCAAAAATGATTCAAAATGTCAATTGGATCGTGCCTCATGTTGAATAACCACTTTTTAAACCCTCACAGTGACCAAAATTGCCATTTTTACAGAGTTTTGCTTACTCAAAAGCTTCAATTTTGACCCGTTTCAGGCACAGAAATGACTTTAAACACACTTATTTTATTTGAAAAAGTCATAATTCACATCCAACAGTCATTTAGAGTCAAAAGATTGAATGTTAAAATTTCATCATTATAGACCATTTTGGGAACGTTCGACATGTCCGGAGTCATCGTTTTTCATCCGAAAATTGATTTTTTGGACTGTACCAAAAATGATTCAAAATCATAATAATAATAATAATAATAAAACATTTATTAAGCGCATGGCTGCACAGCTGTGTATCCCCGCGCTGATTGCTGAAAAAAAACTCACAGAGAATCAAGAGAGGAATGGATCGTGCCTCATGTTGAATAACCACTTTTTAAACTCTCACAGTGACCAAAATTGCCATTTTTACAGAGTTTTGCATACTCAAAAGCTACAATTTTGACCCGTTTCAGGCACAGAAATGACTTTAAACACACTTATTTTAGTTGAAAAAGTCATAATGCACATCCAACAGTCATTTAGAGTCAAAAGATTAAATGTTAGAATTTCATCATTATAGACCATTTTGGGAACGTTCGACATGTCCGGAGTCATCGTTTTTCATCCGAAAATTGATTTTTTGGACTGTACCAAAAAATGATTCAAAATGTCAATTGGATCGTGCCTCATGTTGAATAACCACTTTTTAAACCCTCACAGTGACCAAAAGTGCAATTTTTACAGAGTTTTTCTTACTCAAAAGCTTCAATTTTGACCCGTTTCAGGCACAGAAATGACTATAAACACACTTATTTTAGTTGAAAAAGTCATAATTCACATCCAATAGTCATTTAGAGTCAAAAGATTAAATGTTAAAATTTCATCATTATAGACCATTTTGGGAACGTTCGACATGTCCGGAGTCATCGTTTTTCATCCGAAAATTGATTTTCTGGACTGTACCAAAAATGATTCAAAATGTCAATTGGATCGTGCCTCATGTTGAATAACCACTTTTTAAACCCTCACAGTGACCAAAATGGCCATTTTTACAGAGTTTTGCTTACTCAAAAGCTTCAATTTTGACCCGTTTCAGGCACAGAAATGACTTTAAACACACTTATTTTAGTTGAAAAAGTCATAATGCACATCCAACAGTCATTTAGAGTCAAAAGATTAAATGTTAAAATTTCATCATTATAGACCATTTTGGGAACGTTCGGCATGTCCGGAGTCATCGTTTTTCATCCGAAAATTGATTTTTTGGACTGTACCAAAAATGATTCAAAATGTCAATTGGATCGTGCCTCATGTTGAATAACCACTTTTTAAACCCTCACAGTGACCAAAATTGCCATTTTTACAGAGTTTTGCTTACTCAAAAGCTTCAATTTTGACCTGTTTCAGGCACAGAAATGACTTTAAACACACTTATTTTATTTGAAAAAGTCATAATTCACATCCAACAGTCATTTAGAGTCAAAAGATTAAATGTTAAAATTTCATCATTATAGACCATTTTGGGAACGTTCGACATGTCCGGAGTCATCGTTTTTCATCCGAAAATTGATTTTTTGGACTGTACCAAAAATGATTCAAAATGTCAATTGGATCGTGCCTCATGTTGAAAAACCACTTTTTAAACCCTCACAGTGACCAAAATTGCCATTTTTACAGAGTTTTGCATACTCAAAAGCTACAATTTTGACCCGTTTCAGGCACGGAAATGACTTTAAACATACTTATTTTAGTTGAAAAAGTCATAATGCACATCCAACAGTCATTTAGAGTCAAAAGATTAAATGTTAAAATTTCATCATTATAGACCATTTTGGGAACGTTCGACATGTCCGGAGTCATCGTTTTTCATCCGAAAATTGATTTTCTGGACTGTACCAAAAATGATTCAAAATGTCAATTGGATCATGCCTCATGTTGAATAACCACTTTTTAAACCCTCACAGTGACCAAAATGGCCATTTTTACAGAGTTTTGCTTACTCAAAAGCTTCAATTTTGACCCGTTTCAGGCACAGAAATGACTTTAAACACACTTATTTTAGTTGAAAAAGTCATAATTCACATCCAACAGTCATTTGGAGTCAAAAGATTAAATGATAAAATTTCATCATAATAGACCATTTTGGGAATGTTCGACATGTCCGGAGTCATCGTTTTTCATCCGAAAATTGATTTTTTGGACTGTACCAAAAATGATTCAAAATGTCAATTGGATCGTGCCTCATGTTGAATAACCACTTTTTAAACCCTCACAGTGACCAAAATGGCCATTTTTACAGAGTTTTGCTTACTCAAAAGCTTCAATTTTGACCCGTTTCAGGCACGGAAATGACTTTAAACACACTTATTTTAGTTGAAAAAGTCATAATTCACATCCAACAGTCATTTAGAGTCAAAAGATTAAATGTTAAAATTTCATCATTATAGACCATTTTGGGAACGTTCGACATGTCCAGAGTCATCGTTTTTCATCCGAAAATTGATTTTTTGGACTGTACCAAAAATGATTCAAAAAGTCAATTGGATCGTGCCTCATGTTGAATAACCACTTTTTAAACCCTCACAGTGACCAACATTGCCATTTTTACAGAGTTTTGCATGCTCAAAAGCTACAATTTTGACCCGTTTCAGGCACAGAAATGACTTTAAACACACTTATTTTAGTTGAAAAAGTCATAATGCACATCCAACAGTCATTTAGAGTCAAAAGATTAAATGTTAAAATTTCATCATTATAGACCATTTTGGGAACGTTCGACATGTCCGGAGTCATCGTTTTTCATCCGAAAATTGATTTTTTGGACTGTACCAAAAATGATTCAAAATGTCAATTGGATCGTGCCTCATGTTGAATAACCACTTTTTAAACCCTCACAGTGGCCAAAATTGCCATTTTTACAGAGTTTTGCTTACTCAAAAGCTTCAATTTTGATCCGTTTCAGGCACAGAAATGACCTTAAACACACTTATTTTATTTGAAAAAGTCATAATTCACATCCAACAGTCATTTAGAGTCAAAAGATTAAATGTTAAAATTTCATCATAATAGACTATTTTGGGAACGTTCGACATGTCCGGAGTCATCGTTTTTCATCCGAAAATTGATTTTTTGGACTGTACCAAAAATGATTCAAAATGTCAATTGGATCGTGCCTCATGTTGAATAACCACTTTTTAAACCCTCACAGTGACCAAAATTGCAATTTTTACAGAGTTTTGCATACTCAAAAGCTGCAATTTTGACCCGTTTCAGGCACAGAAATGACTTTAAACACACTTATTTTAGTTGAAAAAGTCATAATGCACATCCAACAGTCATTTGGAGTCAAAAGAATAAATGTTAAAATTTCATCATAATAGACCATTTTGGGAACGTTCGACATGTCCGGAGTCATCGTTTTTCATCCGAAAATTGATTTTTTGGACTGTACCAAAAATAATTCAAAATGTCAATTGGATCGTGCCTCATGTTGAATAACCACTTTTTAAACCCTCACAGTGACCAAAATGGCCATTTTTACAAAGTTTTGCTTACTCAAAAGCTTCAATTTTGACCCGTTTCAGGCACGGAAATGACTTTAAACACACTTATTTTAGTTGAAAAAGTCATAATTCACATCCAACAGTCATTTAGAGTCAAAAGATTAAATGTTAAAATTTCATCATTATAGACCATTTTGGGAACGTTCGACATGTCCGGAGTCAACGTTTTTCATCCGAAAATTGATTTTTTGGACTGTACCAAAAATGATTCAAAATGTCAATTGGATCGTGCCTCATGTTGAATAACCACTTTTTAAACCCTCACAGTGACCAAAAGTGCAATTTTTACAGAGTTTTTCTTACTCAAAAGCTTCAATTTTGACCCGTTTCAGGCACAGAAGTGACTTTAAACACACTTATTTTAGTTGAAAAAGTCATAATTCACATCCAATAGTCATTTAGAGTCAAAAGATTAAATGTTAAAATGTCATCATTATAGACCATTTTGGGAACGTTCGACATGTCCGGAGTCATCGTTTTTCATCCGAAAATTGATTTTCTGGACTGTACCAAAAATGATTCAAAATGTCAATTGGATCGTGCCTCATGTTGAATAACCACTTTTTAAACCCTCACAGTGACCAAAATGGCCATTTTTACAGAGTTTTGCTTACTCAAAAGCTTCAATTTTGACCCGTTTCAGGCACAGAAATGACTTTAAACACACTTATTTTAGTTGAAAAAGTCATAATTCACATCCAACAGTCATTTAGAGTCAAAAGATTAAATGTTAAAATTTCATCATTATAGACCATTTTGGGAACGTTCGACATGTCCGGAGTCATCGTTTTTCATCCGAAAATTGATTTTTTGGACTGTACCAAAAATGATTCAAAATGTCAATTGGATCGTGCCTCATGTTGAATAACCACTTTTTAAACCCTCACAGTGACCAAAATTGACGATTTTACAGAGTTTTGCTTACTCAAAAGCTTCAATTTTGACCCGTTTCAGGCACAGAAATGACTTTAAACACACTTATTTTAGTTGAAAAAGTCATAATTCACATCCAACAGTCATTTGGAGTCAAAAGATTAAATGTTAAAATTTCATCATAATAGACCATTTTGGGAACGTTCGACATGTCCGGAGTCATCGTTTTTCATCCGAAAATTGCTTTTTTGGACTGTACCAAAAATGATTCAAAATGTCAATTGGATCGTGCCTCATGTTGAATAACCACTTTTTAAACCCTCACAGTGACCAAAATGGCCATTTTTACAGAGTTTTGCTTACTCAAAAGCTTCAATTTTGACCCGTTTCAGGCACAGAAATGACTTTAAACACACTTATTTTAGTTGAAAAAGTCATAATTCACATCCAACAGTCATTTAGAGTCAACAGATTAAATGTTAAAATTTCATCATAATAGACCATTTTGGGAACGTTCGACATGTCCGGAGTCATCATTTCTCATCCGAAAATTGATTTTTTGGACTGTACCAAAAATGATTCAAAATGTCAATTGGATTGTGCCTCATGTTGAATAACCACTTTTTAAACCCTCACAGTGACCAAAATTGCCATTTTTACAGAGTTTTGCTTACTCAAAAGCTTCAATTTTGACCCGTTTCAGGCACAGAAATGACTTTAAAACACACTTATTTTAGTTGAAAAAGTCATAATTTACCTCCAACAGTCATTTAGAGTCAAAAGATTAAATGTTAAAATTTCATCATAATAGACCATTTTGGGAATGTTTGACATGTCCGGAGTCATCGTTTTTCATCCGAAAATTGATTTTTTGGACTGTACCAAAAATGATTCAAAATGTCAATTGGATCGTGCCTCATGTTGAATAACCACTTTTTAAACCCTCACAGTGACCAAAATTGCAATTTTTACAGAGTTTTGCATACTCAAAAGCTGCAATTTTGACCCGTTTCAGGCACAGAAATGACTTTAAACACACTTATTTTAGTTGAAAAAGTCATAATGCACATCCAACAGTCATTTGGAGTCAAAAGAATAAATGTTAAAATTTCATCATAATAGACCATTTTGGGAACGTTCGACATGTCCGGAGTCATCGTTTTTCATCCGAAAATTGATTTTTTGGACTGTACCAAAAATAATTCAAAATGTCAATTGGATCGTGCCTCATGTTGAATAACCACTTTTTAAACCCTCACAGTGACCAAAATGGCCATTTTTACAAAGTTTTGCTTACTCAAAAGCTTCAATTTTGACCCGTTTCAGGCACGGAAATGACTTTAAACACACTTATTTTAGTTGAAAAAGTCATAATTCACAACCAACAGTCATTTAGAGTCAAAAGATTAAATGTTAAAATTTCATCATTATAGACCATTTTGGGAACGTTCGACATGTCCGGAGTCATCGTTTTTCATCCGAAAATTGATTTTTTGGACTGTACCAAAAATTATTCAAAAAGTCAATTGGATCCTGCCTCATGTTGAATAACCACTTTTTAAACCCTCACAGTGACCAACATTGCCATTTTTACAGAGTTTTGCATACTCAAAAGCTACAATTTTGACCAGTTTCAGGCACAGAAATGACTTTAAACACACTTATTTTAGTTGAAAAAGTCATAATGCACATCCAACAGTCATTTAGAGTCAAAAGATTAAATGTTAAAATTTCATCATTATAGGCCATTTTGGGAACGTTCGACATGTCCGGAGTCATCGTTTTTCATCCGAAAATTGATTTTTTGGACTGTACCAAAAATGATTCAAAATGTCAATTGGATCGTGCCTCATGTTGAATAACCACTTTTTAAACCCTCACAGTGACCAAAATTGCCATTTTTACAGAGTTTTGCTTACTCAAAAGCTTCAATTTTTACCCGTTTCAGGCACAGAAATGACTTTAAACACACTTATTTTATTTGAAAAAGTCATAATTCACATCCAACAGTCATTTAGAGTCAAAAGATTAAATGTTAAAATTTCATCATTATAGACCATTTTGGGAACGTTCGACATGTCCGGAGTCAACGTTTTTCATCCGAAAATTGATTTTTTGGACTGTACCAAAAATGATTCAAAATCATAATAATAATAATAATAATAAAACATTTATTAAGCGCATGGCTGCACAGCTGTGTATCCCCGCGCTGATTGCTGAAAAAAAAATCACAGAGAATCAAGAGAGGAATGGATCGTGCCTCATGTTGAATAACCACTTTTTAAACCCTCACAGTGACCAAAATTGCCATTTTTACAGAGTTTTGCATACTCAAAAGCTACAATTTTGACCCGTTTCAGGCACAGAAATGACTTTAAACACACTTATTTTACTTGAAAAAGTCATAATGCACATCCAACAGTCATTTAGAGTCAAAAGATTAAATGTTAAAATTTCATCATTATAGACCATTTTGGGAACGTTCGACATGTCCGGAGTCATCGTTTTTCATCCGAAAATTGATTTTTTGGACTGTACCAAAAATGATTCAAAATGTCAATTGGATCGTGCCTCATGTTGAATAACCACTTTTTAAACCCTCACAGTGACCAAAAGTGCAATTTTTACAGAGTTTTTCTTACTCAAAAGCTTCAATTTTGACCCGTTTCAGGCACAGAAATGACTTTAAACACACTTATTTTAGTTGAAAAAGTCATAATTCACATCCAATAGTCATTTAGAGTCAAAAGATTAAATGTTAAAATGTCATCATTATAGACCATTTTGGGAACGTTCGACATGTCCGGAGTCATCGTTTTTCATCCGAAAATTGATTTTCTGGACTGTACCAAAAATGATTCAAAATGTCAATTGGATCGTGCCTCATGTTGAATAACCACTTTTTAAACCCTCACAGTGACCAAAATGGCCATTTTTACAGAGTTTTGCTTACTCAAAAGCTTCAATTTTGACCCGTTTCAGGCACAGAAATGACTTTAAACACACTTATTTTAGTTGAAAAAGTCATAATTCACATCCAACAGTCATTTAGAGTCAAAAGATTAATGTTAAAATTTCATCATAATAGACCATTTTGGGAACGTTCGACATGTCCGGAGTCATCGTTTCTCATCCGAAAATTGATTTTTTGGACTCTACCAAAAATGATTCAAAATGTCAATTGGATTGTGCCTCATGTTGAATAACCACTTTTTAAACCCTCACAGTGACCAAAATCGCCATTTTTACAGAGTTTTGCTTACTCAAAAGCTTCAATTTTGACACGTTTCAGGCACAGAAATGACTTTAAACACACTTATTTTAGTTGAAAAAGTCATAATGCACATCCAACAGTCATTTAGAGTCAAAAGATTAAATGTTAAAATTTCATCATTATAGACAATTTTGGGAACGTTCGACATGTCCGGAGTCATCGTTTTTCATCCGAAAATTGATTTTTTGGACTGTACCAAAAATGATTCAAAATGTCAATTGGATCGTGCCTCATGTTGAATAACCACTTTTTAAACCCTCACAGTGACCAAAATTGCCATTTTTACAGAGTTTTGCTTACTCAAAAGCTTCAATTGTGACCCGTTTCAGGCACAGAAATGACTTTAAACACACTTATTTTAGTTGAAAAAGTCATAATTCACATCCAACAGTCATTTGGAGTCAAAAGATTAAATGTTAAAATTTCATTATAATAGACCATTTTGGGAACGTTCGACATGTCCGGAGTCATCGTTTTTCATCCGAAAATTGATTTTTTGGACTGTACCAAAAATGATTCAAAATGTCAATTGGATCGTGCCTCATGTTGAATAACCACTTTTTAAACCCTCACAGTGACCAAAATGGCCATTTTTACAGAGTTTTGCTTACTCAAAAGCTTCAATTTTGACCCGTTTCAGGCACGGAAATGACTTTAAACACACTTATTTTATTTGAAAAAGTCATAATTCACATCCAACAGTCATTTAGAGTCAAAATATTAAATGTTAAAATTTCATCATTATAGACCATTTTGGGAACGTTCGACATGTCCGGAGTCATCGTTTTTCATCCGAAAATTGATTTTTTGGACTGTACCAAAAATGATTCAAAATGTCAATTGGATCGTGCCTCATGTTGAATAACCACTTTTTAAACCCTCACAGTGACCAAAATTACCATTTTTACAGAGTTTTGCATACTCAAAAGCTACAATTTTGACCCGTTTCAGGCACAGAAATGACTTTAAACACACTTATTTTAGTTGAAAAAGTCATAATGCACATCCAACAGTCATTTAGAGTCAAAAGATTAAATGTTAAAATTTCATCATTATAGACCATTTTGGGAACGTTCGACATGTCCGGAGTCATCGTTTTTCATCCAAAAATTGATTTTTTGGACTGTACCAAAAATGATTCAAAATGTCAATTGGATCGTGCCTCATGTTGAATAACCACTTTTTAAACCCTCACAGTGACCAAAAGTGCAATATTTACAGAGTTTTGCTTACTCAAAAGCTTCAATTTTGACCCGTTTCAGGCACAGAAATGACTTTAAACACACTTATTTTATTTGAAAAAGTCATAATTCACATCCAACAGTCATTTAGAGTCAAAAGATTAAATGTTAAAATTTCATCATTATAGACCATTTTGGGAACGTTCGACATGTCCGGAGTCATCGTTTTTCATCCGAAAATTGATTTTTTGGACTGTACCAAAAATGATTCAAAATCATAATAATAATAATAATAATAAAACATTTATTAAGCGCATGGCTGCACAGCTGTGTATCCCCGCGCTGATTGCTGAAAAAAAACTCACAGAGAATCAAGAGAGGAATGGATCGTGCCTCATGTTGAATAACCACTTTTTAAACCCTCACAGTGACCAAAATTGCCATTTTTACAGAGTTTTGCATACTCAAAAGCTACAATTTTGACCCGTTTCAGGCACAGAAATGACTTTAAACACACTTATTTTAGTTGAAAAAGTCATAATTCACATCCAATAGTCATTTAGAGTCAAAAGATTAAATGTTAAAATTTCATCATTATAGACCATTTTGGGAACGTTCGACATGTCCGGAGTCATCGTTTTTCATCCGAAAATTGATTTTCTGGACTGTACCAAAAATGATTCAAAATGTCAATTGGATCGTGCCTCATGTTGAATAACCACTTTTTAAACCCTCACAGTGACCAAAATGGCCATTTTTACAGAGTTTTGCTTACTCAAAAGCTTCAATTTTGACCCGTTTCAGGCACAGAAATGACTTTAAACACACTTATTTTAGTTGAAAAAGTCATAATTAACTCCAACAGTCATTTAGAGTCAAAAGATTAAATGTTAAAATTTCATCATAATAGACCATTTTGGGAACGTTCGACATGTCCGGAGTCATCGTTTTTCATCCGAAAATTGATTTTTTGGACGGTACCAAAAATGATTCAAAATGTCAATTGGATCGTGCCTCATGTTGAATAACCACTTTTTAAACCCTCACAGTGACCAAAAGTGCAATTTTTACAGAGTTTTTCTTCCTCAAAAGCTTCAATTTTGACCCGTTTCAGGCACAGAAATGACTTTAAACACACTTATTTTAGTTGAAAAAGTCATAATTCACATCCAATAGTCATTTAGAGTCAAAAGATTAAATGTTAAAATTTCATCATTATAGACCATTTTGGGAACGTTCGACATGTCCGGAGTCATCGTTTTTCATCCGAAAATTGATTTTCTGGACTGTACCAAAAATGATTCAAAATGTCAATTGGATCGTGCCTCATGTTGAATAACCACTTTTTAAACCCTCACAGTGACCAAAATGGCCATTTTTACAGAGTTTTGCTTACTCAAAAGCTTCAATTTTGACCCGTTTCAGGCACAGAAATGACTTTAAACACACTTATTTTAGTTGAAAAAGTCATAATTCACATCCAACAGTCATTTAGAGTCAAAAGATTAAATGTTAAAATTTCATCATAATAGACCATTTTGGGAACGTTCGACATGTCCGGAGTCATCGTTTCTCATCCGAAAATTGATTTTTTGGACTGTACCAAAAATGATTCAAAATGTCAATTGGATTGTGCCTCATGTTGAATAACCACTTTTTAAACCCTCACAGTGACCAAAATCGCCATTTTTACAGAGTTTTGCTTACTCAAAAGCTTCAATTTTGACACGTTTCAGGCACAGAAATGACTTTAAACACACTTATTTTAGTTAAAAAAGTCATAATTCACATCCAACAGTCATTTAGGGTCAAAAGATTAAATGTTAAAATTTCATCATTATAGACCATTTTGGGAACGTTCGACATGTCCGGAGTTATCGTTTTTCATCCGAAAATTGATTTTTTGGACTGTACCAAAAATGATTCAAAATGTCAATTGGATCGTGCCTCATGTTGAATAACCACTTTTTAAACCCTCACAGTGACCAAAATTGCAATTTTTACAGAGTTTTGCATACTCAAAAGCTGCAATTTTGACCCGTTTCAGGCACAGAAATGACTTTAAACACACTTATTTTAGTTGAAAAAGTCATAATGCACATCCAACAGTCATTTAGAGTCAAAAGATTAAATGTTAAAATTTCATCATTATAGACCATTTTGGGAACGTTCCACATGTCCGGAGTCATCGTTTTTCATCCGAAAATTGATTTTTTGGACTGTACCAAAAATGATTCAAAATGTCAATTGGATCGTGCCTCATGTTGAATAACCACTTTTTAAACCCTCACAGTGACCAAAATTGCCATTTTTACAGAGTTTTGCTTACTCAAAAGCTTCAATTTTGACCCGTTTCAGGCACAGAAATGACTTTAAACACACTTATTTTAGTTGAAAAAGTCATAATTCACATCCAACAGTCATTTAGAGTCAAAAGATTAAATGTTAAAATTTCATCATTATAGACCATTTTGGGAACGTTCGACATGTCCGGAGTCAACGTTTTTCATCCGAAAATTGATTTTTTGGACTGTACGAAAAATGATTCAAAATCATAATAATAATAATAATAATAATAAAACATTTATTAAGCGCATGGCTGCACAGCTGTGTATCCCCGCGCTGATTGCTGAAAAAAAAATCACAGAGAATCAAGAGAGGAATGGATCGTGCCTCATGTTGAATAACCACTTTTTAAACCCTCACAGTGACCAAAATTGCCATTTTTACAGAGTTTTGCATACTCAAAAGCTACAATTTTGACCCGTTTCAGGCACAGAAATGACTTTAAACACACTTATTTTAGTTGAAAAAGTCATAATGCACATCCAACAGTCATTTAGAGTCAAAAGATTAAATGTTAAAATTTCATCATTATAGACCATTTTGGGAACGTTCGACATGTCCGGAGTCATCGTTTTTCATCCGAAAATTGATTTTTTGGACTGTACCAAAAATGATTCAAAATGTCAATTGGATCGTGCCTCATGTTGAATAACCACTTTTTAAACCCTCACAGTGACCAAAAGTGAAATTTTTACAGAGTTTTTCTTACTCAAAAGCTTCAATTTTGACCCGTTTCAGGCACAGAAATGACTTTAAACACACTTATTTTAGTTGAAAAAGTCATAATTCACATCCAAAAGTCATTTAGAGTCAAAAGATTAAATGTTAAAATGTCATCATTATAGACCATTTTGGGAACGTTCGACATGTCCGGAGTCATCGTTTTTCATCCGAAAATTGATTTTCTGGACTGTACCAAAAATGATTCAAAATGTCAATTGGATCGTGCCTCATGTTGAATAACCACTTTTTAAACCCTCACAGTGACCAAAATGGCCATTTTTACAGAGTTTTGCTTACTCAAAAGCTTCAATTTTGACCCGTTTCAGGCACAGAAATGACTTTAAACACACTTATTTTAGTTGAAAAAGTCATAATTCACATCCAACAGTCATTTAGAGTCAAAAGATTAATGTTAAAATTTCATCATAATAGACCATTTTGGGAACGTTCGACATGTCCGGAGTCATCGTTTCTCATCCGAAAATTGATTTTTTGGACTGTACCAAAAATGATTCAAAATGTCAATTGGATTGTGCCTCATGTTGAATAACCACTTTTTAAACCCTCACAGTGACCAAAATCGCCATTTTTACAGAGTTTTGCTTACTCAAAAGCTTCAATTTTGACACGTTTCAGGCACAGAAATGACTTTAAACACACTTATTTTAGTTGAAAAAGTCATAATTCACATCCAACAGTCATTTAGGGTCAAAAGATTAAATGTTAAAATTTCATCATTATAGACCATTTTGGGAACGTTCGACATGTCCGGAGTTATCGTTTTTCATCCGAAAATTGATTTTTTGGAGTGTACCAAAAATGATTCAAAATGTCAATTGGATCGTGCCTCATGTTGAATAACCACTTTTTAAACCCTCACTGTGACCAAAATTGCAATTTTTACAGAGTTTTGCATACTCAAAAGCTGCAATTTTGACACGTTTCAGGCACAGAAATGACTTTAAACACACTTATTTTAGTTGAAAAAGTCATAATGCACATCCAACAGTCATTTAGAGTCAAAAGATTAAATGTTAAAATTTCATCATTATAGACCATTTTGGGAACGTTCGACATGTCCGGAGTCATCGTTTTTCATCCGAAAATTGATTTTTTGGACTGTACCAAAAATTATTCAAAATGTCAATTGGATCGTGCCTCATGTTGAATAACCATTTTTTAAACCCTCACAGTGACAAAAATTGCCATTTTTACAGAGTTTTGCTTACTCAAAAGCTTCAATTTTGACCCATTTCAGGCACAGAAATGACTTTAAACACACTTATTTTAGTTGAAAAAGTCATAATTCACATCCAACAGTCATTTGGAGTCAAAAGATTAAATGTTAAAATTTCATCATAATAGACCATTTTGGGAACGTTCGACATGTCCGGAGTCATCGTTTTTCATCCGAAAATTGATTTTTTGGACTGTACCAAAAATGATTCAAAATGTCAATTGGATCGTGCCTCATGTTGAATAACCACTTTTTAAACCCTCACAGTGACCAAAATGGCCATTTTTACAGAGTTTTGCTTACTCAAAAGCTTCAATTTTGACCCGTTTCAGGCACGGAAATGACTTTAAACACACTTATTTTATTTGAAAAAGTCATAATTCACATCCAACAGTCATTTAGAGTCAAAATATTAAATGTTAAAATTTCATCATTATAGACCATTTTGGGAACGTTCGACATGTCCGGAGTCATCGTTTTTCATCCGAAAATTGATTTTTTGGACTGTACCAAAAATGATTCAAAATGTCAATTGGATCGTGCCTCATGTTGAATAACCACTTTTTAAACCCTCACAGTGACCAAAATTGCCATTTTTACAGAGTTTTGCATACTCAAAAGCTACAATTTTGACCCGTTTCAGGCACAGAAATGACTTTAAACACACTTATTTTAGTTGAAAAAGTCGTAATGCACATCCAACAGTCATTTAGAGTCAAAAGATTAAATGTTAAAATTTCATCATTATAGACCATTTTGGGAACGTTCGACATGTCCGGAGTCATCGTTTTTCATCCGAAAATTGATTTTTTGGACTGTACCAAAAATGATTCAAAATGTCAATTGGATCGTGCCTCATGTTGAATAACCACTTTTTAAACCCTCACAGTGACCAAAAGTGCAATATTTACAGAGTTTTGCATACTCAAAAGCTTCAATTTTGACCCGTTTCAGGCACAGAAATGACTTTAAACACACTTATTTTAGTTTAAAAAGTCATAATTCACATCCAATAGTCATTTAGAGTCAAAAGAATAAATGTTAAAATTTCATCATTATAGACCATTTTGGGAACGTTCGACATGTCCGGAGTCATCGTTTTTCATCCGAAAATTGATTTTTTGGACTGTACCAAAAATGATTCAAAATGTCAATTGGATCGTGCCTCATGTTGAATAACCACTTTTTAAACCCTCACAGTGACAAAAATCGCCATTTTTACAGAGTTTTGCTTACTCAAAAGCTTCAATTTTGACCCGTTTCAGGCACAGAAATGACTTTAAACACACTTATTTTAGTTGAAAAAGTCATAATTCACATCCAACAGTCATTTGGAGTCAAAAGATTAAATGTTAAAATTTCATCATAATAGACCATTTTGGGAACGTTCGACATGTCCGGAGTCATCGTTTTTCATCCGAAAATTGATTTTTTGGACTGTACCAAAAATGATTCAAAATGTCAATTGGATCGTGCCTCATGTTGAATAACCACTTTTTAAACCCTCACAGTGACCAAAATGGCCATTTTTACAGAGTTTTGCTTACTCAAAAGCTTCAATTTTGACCCGTTTCAGTCACGGAAATGACTTTAAACACACTTATTTTATTTGAAAAAGTCATAATTCACATCCAACAGTCATTTAGAGTCAAAATATTAAATGTTAAAATTTCATCATTATAGACCATTTTGGGAACGTTCGACATGTCCGGAGTCATCGTTTTTCATCCGAAAATTGATTTTTTGGACTGTACCAAAAATGATTCAAAATGTCAATTGGATCGTGCCTCATGTTGAATAACCACTTTTTAAACCCTCACAGTGACCAAAATTGCCATTTTTACAGAGTTTTGCATACTCAAAAGCTACAATTTTTACCCGTTTCAGGCACAGAAATGACTTTAAACACACTTATTTTAGTTGAAAAAGTCGTAATGCACATCCAACAGTCATTTAGAGTCAAAAGATTAAATGTTAAAATTTCATCATTATAGACCATTTTGGGAACGTTCGACATGTCCGGAGTCATCGTTTTTCATCCGAAAATTGATTTTTTGGACTGTACCAAAAATGATTCAAAATGTCAATTGGATCGTGCCTCATGTTGAATAACCACTTTTTAAACCCTCACAGTGACCAAAAGTGCAATATTTACAGAGTTTTGCATACTCAAAAGCTTCAATTTTGACCCGTTTCAGGCACAGAAATGACTTTAAACACACTTATTTTAGTTTAAAAAGTCATAATTCACATCCAATAGTCATTTAGAGTCAAAAGAATAAATGTTAAAATTTCATCATTATAGACCATTTTGGGAACGTTCGACATGTCCGGAGTCATCGTTTTTCATCCGAAAATTGATTTTCTGGACTGTACCAAAAATGATTCAAAATGTCAATTGGATCGTGCCTCATGTTGAATAACCACTTTTTAAACCCTCACAGTGACCAAAATGGCCATTTTTACAGAGTTTTGCTTACTCAAAAGCTTCAATTTTGACTCGTTTCAGGCACAGAAATGACCTTAAACACACTTATTTTAGTTGAAAAAGTCATAATGCACATCCAACAGTCATTTAGAGTCAAAAGATTAAATGTTAAAATTTCATCATTATAGACCATTTTGGGAACGTTCGACATGTCCGGAGTCATCGTTTTTCATCCGAAAATTGATTTTTTGGACTGTACCAAAAATGATTCAAAATGTCAATTGGATCGTGCCTCATGTTGAATAACCACTTTTTAAACCCTCACAGTCACCAAAATTGCCATTTTTACAGAGTTTTGCTTACTCAAAAGCTTCAATTTTGACCCGTTTCAGGCACAGAAATGACTTTAAACACACTTATTTTATTTGAAAAAGTCATAATTCACATCCAACAGTCATTTAGAGTCAAAAGATTAAATGTTAAAATTTCATCATTATAGACCATTTTGGGAACGTTCGACATGTCCGGAGTCATCGTTTTTCATCCGAAAATTGATTTTTTGGACTGTACCAAAAATGATTCAAAATGTCAATTGGATCGTGCCTCATGTTGAAAAACCACTTTTTAAACCCTCACAGTGACCAAAATTGCCATTTTTACAGAGTTTTGCATACTCAAAAGCTACAATTTTGACCCGTTTCAGGCACGGAAATGACTTTAAACACACTTATTTTAGTTGAAAAAGTCATAATGCACATCCAACAGTCATTTAGAGTCAAAAGATTAAATGTTAAAATTTCATCATTATAGACCATTTTGGGAACGTTCGACATGTCCGGAGTCATCGTTTTTCATCCGAAAATTGATTTTCTGGACTGTACCAAAAATGATTCAAAATGTCAATTGGATCATGCCTCATGTTGAATAACCACTTTTTAAACCCTCACAGTGACCAAAATGGCCATTTTTACAGAGTTTTGCTTACTCAAAAGCTTCAATTTTGACCCGTTTCAGGCACAGAAATGACTTTAAACACACTTATTTTAGTTGAAAAAGTCATAATTCACATCCAACAGTCATTTGGAGTCAAAAGATTAAATGTTAAAATTTCATCATAATAGACCATTTTGGGAATGTTCGACATGTCCGGAGTCATCGTTTTTCATCCGAAAATTGATTTTTTGGACTGTACCAAAAATGATTCAAAATGTCAATTGGATCGTGCCTCATGTTGAATAACCACTTTTTAAACCCTCACAGTGACCAAAATGGCCATTTTTACAGAGTTTTGCTTACTCAAAAGCTTCAATTTTGACCCGTTTCAGGCACGGAAATGACTTTAAACACACTTATTTTAGTTGAAAAAGTCATAATTCACATCCAACAGTCATTTAGAGTCAAAAGATTAAATGTTAAAATTTCATCATTATAGACCATTTTGGGAACG
This sequence comes from Lissotriton vulgaris, assembly GCF_964263255.1. Lineage (NCBI taxonomy): Eukaryota > Metazoa > Chordata > Amphibia > Caudata > Salamandridae > Lissotriton > Lissotriton vulgaris. The sequence continues at coordinate 628,728 of NW_028242254.1, forward strand.
TTCGACATGTCCAGAGTCATCGTTTTTCATCCGAAAATTGATTTTTTGGACTGTACCAAAAATGATTCAAAAAGTCAATTGGATCGTGCCTCATGTTGAATAACCACTTTTTAAACCCTCACAGTGACCAACATTGCCATTTTTACAGAGTTTTGCATGCTCAAAAGCTACAATTTTGACCCGTTTCAGGCACAGAAATGACTTTAAACACACTTATTTTAGTTGAAAAAGTCATAATGCACATCCAACAGTCATTTAGAGTCAAAAGATTAAATGTTAAAATTTCATCATTATAGACCATTTTGGGAACGTTCGACATGTCCGGAGTCATCGTTTTTCATCCGAAAATTGATTTTTTGGACTGTACCAAAAATGATTCAAAATGTCAATTGGATCGTGCCTCATGTTGAATAACCACTTTTTAAACCCTCACAGTGACCAAAATTGACGATTTTACAGAGTTTTGCTTACTCAAAAGCTTCAATTTTGACCCGTTTCAGGCACAGAAATGACTTTAAACACACTTATTTTAGTTGAAAAAGTCATAATTCACATCCAACAGTCATTTGAAGTCAAAAGATTAAATGTTAAAATTTCATCATAATAGACCATTTTGGGAACGTTCGACATGTCCGGAGTCATCATTTCTCATCCGAAAATTGATTTTTTGGACTGTACCAAAAATGATTCAAAATGTCAATTGGATTGTGCCTCATGTTGAATAACCACTTTTTAAACCCTCACAGTGACCAAAATTGCCATTTTTACAGAGTTTTGCTTACTCAAAAGCTTTAATTTTGACACGTTTCAGGCACAGAAATGACTTTAAACACACTTATTTTAGTTAAAAAAGTCATAATTCACATCCAACAGTCATTTAGGGTCAAAATAATAAATGTTAAAATTTCATCATTATAGACCATTTTGGGAACGTTCGACATGTCCGGAGTCATCGTTTTTCATCCGAAAATTGATTTTTTGGACTGTACCAAAAATGATTCAAAATGTCAATTGGATCGTGCCTCATGTTGAATAACCACTTTTTAAACCCTCACAGTGACCAAAATTGCAATTTTTACAGAGTTTTGCATACTCAAAAGCTGCAATTTTGACCCGTTTCAGGCACAGAAATGACTTTAAACACACTTATTTTAGTTGAAAAAGTCATAATGCACATCCAACAGTCATTTAGAGTCAAAAGATTAAATGTTAAAATTTCATCATTATAGACCATTTTGGGAACGTTCCACATGTCCGGAGTCATCGTTTTTCATCCGAAAATTGATTTTTTGGACTGTACCAAAAATGATTCAAAATGTCAATTGGATCGTGCCTCATGTTGAATAACCACTTTTTAAACCCTCACAGTGATCAAAATTGCCATTTTTACAGAGTTTTGCTTACTCAAAAGCTTCAATTTTGACCCGTTTCAGGCACAGAAATGACTTTAAACACACTTATTTTAGTTGAAAAAGTCATAATTCACATCCAACAGTCATTTAGAGTCAAAAGATTAAATGTTAAAATTTCATCATTATAGACCATTTTGGGAACGTTCGACATGTCCGGAGTCAACGTTTTTCATCCGAAAATTGATTTTTTGGACTGTACCAAAAATGATTCAAAATCATAATAATAATAATAATAATAAAACATTTATTAAGCGCATGGCTGCACAGCTGTGTATCCCCGCGCTGATTGCTGAAAAAAAAATCACAGAGAATCAAGAGAGGAATGGATCGTGCCTCATGTTGAATAACCACTTTTTAAACCCTCACAGTGACCAAAATTGCCATTTTTACAGAGTTTTGCATACTCAAAAGCTACAATTTTGACCCGTTTCAGGCACAGAAATGACTTTAAACACACTTATTTTAGTTGAAAAAGTCATAATGCACATCCAACAGTCATTTAGAGTCAAAAGATTAAATGTTAAAATTTCATCATTATAGACCATTTTGGGAACGTTCGACATGTCCGGAGTCATCGTTTTTCATCCGAAAATTGATTTTTTGGACTGTACCAAAAATGATTCAAAATGTCAATTGGATCGTGCCTCATGTTGAATAACCACTTTTTAAACCCTCACAGTGACCAAAAGTGAAATTTTTACAGAGTTTTTCTTACTCAAAAGCTTCAATTTTGACCCGTTTCAGGCACAGAAATGACTTTAAACACACTTATTTTAGTTGAAAAAGTCATAATTCACATCCAAAAGTCATTTAGAGTCAAAAGATTAAATGTTAAAATGTCATCATTATAGACCATTTTGGGAACGTTCGACATGTCCGGAGTCATCGTTTTTCATCCGAAAATTGATTTTCTGGACTGTACCAAAAATGATTCAAAATGTCAATTGGATCGTGCCTCATGTTGAATAACCACTTTTTAAACCCTCACAGTGACCAAAATGGCCATTTTTACAGAGTTTTGCTTACTCAAAAGCTTCAATTTTGACCCGTTTCAGGCACAGAAATGACTTTAAACACACTTATTTTAGTTGAAAAAGTCATAATTCACATCCAACAGTCATTTAGAGTCAAAAGATTAATGTTAAAATTTCATCATAATAGACCATTTTGGGAACGTTCGACATGTCCGGAGTCATCGTTTCTCATCCGAAAATTGATTTTTTGGACTGTACCAAAAATGATTCAAAATGTCAATTGGATTGTGCCTCATGTTGAATAACCACTTTTTAAACCCTCACAGTGACCAAAATCGCCATTTTTACAGAGTTTTGCTTACTCAAAAGCTTCAATTTTGACACGTTTCAGGCACAGAAATGACTTTAAACACACTTATTTTAGTTGAAAAAGTCATAATTCACATCCAACAGTCATTTAGGGTCAAAAGATTAAATGTTAAAATTTCATCATTATAGACCATTTTGGGAACGTTCGACATGTCCGGAGTTATCGTTTTTCATCCGAAAATTGATTTTTTGGACTGTACCAAAAATGATTCAAAATGTCAATTGGATCGTGCCTCATGTTGAATAACCACTTTTTAAACCCTCACTGTGACCAAAATTGCAATTTTTACAGAGTTTTGCATACTCAAAAGCTGCAATTTTGACACGTTTCAGGCACAGAAATGACTTTAAACACACTTATTTTAGTTGAAAAAGTCATAATGCACATCCAACAGTCATTTAGAGTCAAAAGATTAAATGTTAAAATTTCATCATTATAGACCATTTTGGGAACGTTCGACATGTCCGGAGTCATCGTTTTTCATCCGAAAATTGATTTTTTGGACTGTACCAAAAATGATTCAAAATGTCAATTGGATCGTGCCTCATGTTGAATAACCACTTTTTAAACCCTCACAGTGACAAAAATTGCCATTTTTACAGAGTTTTGCTTACTCAAAAGCTTCAATTTTGACCCGTTTCAGGCACAGAAATGACTTTAAACACACTTATTTTAGTTGAAAAAGTCATAATTCACATCCAACAGTCATTTGAAGTCAAAAGATTAAATGTTAAAATTTCATCATAATAGACCATTTTGGGAACGTTCGACATGTCCGGAGTCATCGTTTTTCATCCGAAAATTGATTTTTTGGACTGTACCAAAAATGATTCAAAATGTCAATTGGATCGTGCCTCATGTTGAATAACCACTTTTTAAACCCTCACAGTGACCAAAATGGCCATTTTTACAGAGTTTTGCTTACTCAAAAGCTTCAATTTTGACCCGTTTCAGGCACGGAAATGACTTTAAACACACTTATTTTATTTGAAAAAGTCATAATTCACATCCAACAGTCATTTAGAGTCAAAATATTAAATGTTAAAATTTCATCATTATAGACCATTTTGGGAACGTTCGACATGTCCGGAGTCATCGTTTTTCATCCGAAAATTGATTTTTTGGACTGTACCAAAAATGATTCAAAATGTCAATTGGATCGTGCCTCATGTTGAATAACCACTTTTTAAACCCTCACAGTGACCAAAATTGCCATTTTTACAGAGTTTTGCATACTCAAAAGCTACAATTTTGACCCGTTTCAGGCACAGAAATGACTTTAAACACACTTATTTTAGTTGAAAAAGACGTAATGCACATCCAACAGTCATTTAGAGTCAAAAGATTAAATGTTAAAATTTCATCATTATAGACCATTTTGGGAACGTTCGACATGTCCGGAGTCATCGTTTTTCATCCGAAAATTGATTTTTTGGACTGTACCAAAAATGATTCAAAATGTCAATTGGATCGTGCCTCATGTTGAATAACCACTTTTTAAACCCTCACAGTGACCAAAAGTGCAATATTTACAGAGTTTTGCATACTCAAAAGCTTCAATTTTGACCCGTTTCAGGCACAGAAATGACTTTAAACACACTTATTTTAGTTTAAAAAGTCATAATTCACATCCAATAGTCATTTAGAGTCAAAAGAATAAATGTTAAAATTTCATCATTATAGACCATTTTGGGAACGTTCGACATGTCCGGAGTCATCGTTTTTCATCCGAAAATTGATTTTCTGGACTGTACCAAAAATGATTCAAAATGTCAATTGGATCGTGCCTCATGTTGAATAACCACTTTTTAAACCCTCACAGTGACCAAAATGGCCATTTTTACAGAGTTTTGCTTACTCAAAAGCTTCAATTTTGACTCGTTTCAGGCACAGAAATGACCTTAAACACACTTATTTTAGTTGAAAAAGTCATAATGCACATCCAACAGTCATTTAGAGTCAAAAGATTAAATGTTAAAATTTCATCATTATAGACCATTTTGGGAACGTTCGACATGTCCGGAGTCATCGTTTTTCATCCGAAAATTGATTTTTTGGACTGTACCAAAAATGATTCAAAATGTCAATTGGATCGTGCCTCATGTTGAATAACCACTTTTTAAACCCTCACAGTCACCAAAATTGCCATTTTTACAGAGTTTTGCTTACTCAAAAGCTTCAATTTTGACCCGTTTCAGGCACAGAAATGACTTTAAACACACTTATTTTATTTGAAAAAGTCATAATTCACATCCAACAGTCATTTAGAGTCAAAAGATTAAATGTTAAAATTTCATCATTATAGACCATTTTGGGAACGTTCGACATGTCCGGAGTCATCGTTTTTCATCCGAAAATTGATTTTTTGGACTGTACCAAAAATGATTCAAAATGTCAATTGGATCGTGCCTCATGTTGAAAAACCACTTTTTAAACCCTCACAGTGACCAAAATTGCCATTTTTACAGAGTTTTGCATACTCAAAAGCTACAATTTTGACCCGTTTCAGGCACGGAAATGACTTTAAACACACTTATTTTAGTTGAAAAAGTCATAATGCACATCCAACAGTCATTTAGAGTCAAAAGATTAAATGTTAAAATTTCATCATTATAGACCATTTTGGGAACGTTCGACATGTCCGGAGTCATCGTTTTTCATCCGAAAATTGATTTTCTGGACTGTACCAAAAATGATTCAAAATGTCAATTGGATCATGCCTCATGTTGAATAACCACTTTTTAAACCCTCACAGTGACCAAAATGGCCATTTTTACAGAGTTTTGCTTACTCAAAAGCTTCAATTTTGACCCGTTTCAGGCACAGAAATGACTTTAAACACACTTATTTTAGTTGAAAAAGTCATAATTCACATCCAACAGTCATTTGGAGTCAAAAGATTAAATGTTAAAATTTCATCATAATAGACCATTTTGGGAATGTTCGACATGTCCGGAGTCATCGTTTTTCATCCGAAAATTGATTTTTTGGACTGTACCAAAAATGATTCAAAATGTCAATTGGATCGTGCCTCATGTTGAATAACCACTTTTTAAACCCTCACAGTGACCAAAATGGCCATTTTTACAGAGTTTTGCTTACTCAAAAGCTTCAATTTTGACCCGTTTCAGGCACGGAAATGACTTTAAACACACTTATTTTAGTTGAAAAAGTCATAATTCACATCCAACAGTCATTTAGAGTCAAACGATTAAATGTTAAAATTTTATCATTATAGACCATTTTGGGAACGTTCGACATGTCCAGAGTCATCGTTTTTCATCCGAAAATTGATTTTTTGGACTGTACCAAAAATGATTCAAAAAGTCAATTGGATCGTGCCTCATGTTGAATAACCACTTTTTAAACCCTCACAGTGACCAACATTGCCATTTTTACAGAGTTTTGCATGCTCAAAAGCTACAATTTTGACCCGTTTCAGGCACAGAAATGACTTTAAACACACTTATTTTAGTTGAAAAAGTCATAATGCACATCCAACAGTCATTTAGAGTCAAAAGATTAAATGTTAAAATTTCATCATTATAGACCATTTTGGGAACGTTCGACATGTCCGGAGTCATCGTTTTTCATCCGAAAATTGATTTTTTGGACTGTACCAAAAATGATTCAAAATGTCAATTGGATCGTGCCTCATGTTGAATAACCACTTTTTAAACCCTCACAGTGACCAAAATTGACGATTTTACAGAGTTTTGCTTACTCAAAAGCTTCAATTTTGACCCGTTTCAGGCACAGAAATGACTTTAAACACACTTATTTTAGTTGAAAAAGTCATAATTCACATCCAACAGTCATTTGAAGTCAAAAGATTAAATGTTAAAATTTCATCATAATAGACCATTTTGGGAACGTTCGACATGTCCGGAGTCATCATTTCTCATCCGAAAATTGATTTTTTGGACTGTACCAAAAATGATTCAAAATGTCAATTGGATTGTGCCTCATGTTGAATAACCACTTTTTAAACCCTCACAGTGACCAAAATTGCCATTTTTACAGAGTTTTGCTTACTCAAAAGCTTTAATTTTGACACGTTTCAGGCACAGAAATGACTTTAAACACACTTATTTTAGTTAAAAAAGTCATAATTCACATCCAACAGTCATTTAGGGTCAAAATAATAAATGTTAAAATTTCATCATTATAGACCATTTTGGGAACGTTCGACATGTCCGGAGTCATCGTTTTTCATCCGAAAATTGATTTTTTGGACTGTACCAAAAATGATTCAAAATGTCAATTGGATCGTGCCTCATGTTGAATAACCACTTTTTAAACCCTCACAGTGACCAAAATTGCAATTTTTACAGAGTTTTGCATACTCAAAAGCTGCAATTTTGACCCGTTTCAGGCACAGAAATGACTTTAAACACACTTATTTTAGTTGAAAAAGTCATAATGCACATCCAACAGTCATTTAGGGTCAAAATAATAAATGTTAAAATTTCATCATTATAGACCATTTTGGGAACGTTCGACATGTCCGGAGTCATCGTTTTTCATCCGAAAATTGATTTTTTGGACTGTACCAAAAATGATTCAAAATGTCAATTGGATCGTGCCTCATGTTGAATAACCACTTTTTAAACCCTCACAGTGACCAAAATTGCAATTTTTACAGAGTTTTGCATACTCAAAAGCTGCAATTTTGACCCGTTTCAGGCACAGAAATGACTTTAAACACACTTATTTTAGTTGAAAAAGTCATAATGCACATCCAACAGTCATTTGGAGTCAAAAGAATAAATGTTAAAATTTCATCATATTAGACCATTTTGGGAACGTTCGACATGTCCGGAGTCATCGTTTTTCATCCGAAAATTGATTTTTTTGGACTGTACCAAAAATAATTCAAAATGTCAATTGGATCGTGCCTCATGTTGAATAACCACTTTTTAAACCCTCACAGTGACCAAAATGGCCATTTTTACAAAGTTTTGCTTACTCAAAAGCTTCAATTTTGACCCGTTTCAGGCACGGAAATGACTTTAAACACACTTATTTTAGTTGAAAAAGTCATAATTCACATCCAACAGTCATTTAGAGTCAAAAGATTAAATGTTAAAATTTCATCATTATAGACCATTTTGGGAACGTTCGACATGTCCGGAGTCATCGTTTTTCATCCGAAAATTGATTTTTTGGACTGTACCAAAAATGATTCAAAATGTCAATTGGATCGTGCCTCTTGTTGAATAACCACTTTTTAAACCCTCACAGTGACCAAAATTGCCATTTTTACAGAGTTTTGCTTACTCAAAAGCTTCAATTTTGACCCGTTTCAGGCACAGAAATGACTTTAAACACACTTATTTTATTTGAAAAAGTCATAATTCACATCCAACAGTCATTTAGAGTCAAAAGATTGAATGTTAAAATTTCATCATTATAGACCATTTTGGGAACGTTCGACATGTCCGGAGTCATCGTTTTTCATCCGAAAATTGATTTTTTGGACTGTACCAAAAATGATTCAAAATCATAATAATAATAATAATAATAAAACATTTATTAAGCGCATGGCTGCACAGCTGTGTATCCCCGCGCTGATTGCTGAAAAAAAACTCACAGAGAATCAAGAGAGGAATGGATCGTGCCTCATGTTGAATAACCACTTTTTAAACCCTCACAGTGACCAAAATTGCCATTTTTACAGAGTTTTGCATACTCAAAAGCTACAATTTTGACCCGTTTCAGGCACAGAAATGACTTTAAACACACTTATTTTAGTTGAAAAAGTCATAATGCACATCCAACAGTCATTTAGAGTCAAAAGATTAAATGTTAGAATTTCATCATTATAGACCATTTTGGGAACGTTCGACATGTCCGGAGTCATCGTTTTTCATCCGAAAATTGATTTTTTGGACTGTACCAAAAATGATTCAAAATGTCAATTGGATCGTGCCTCATGTTGAATAACCACTTTTTAAACCCTCACAGTGACCAAAAGTGCAATTTTTACAGAGTTTTTCTTACTCAAAAGCTTCAATTTTGACCCGTTTCAGGCACAGAAATGACTTTAAACACACTTATTTTAGTTGAAAAAGTCATAATTCACATCCAATAGTCATTTAGAGTCAAAAGATTAAATGTTAAAATTTCATCATTATAGAACATTTTGGGAACGTTCGACATGTCCGGAGTCATCGTTTTTCATCCGAAAATTGATTTTCTGGACTGTACCAAAAATGATTCAAAATGTCAATTGGATCGTGCCTCATGTTGAATAACCACTTTTTAAACCCTCACAGTGACCAAAATGGCCATTTTTACAGAGTTTTGCTTACTCAAAAGCTTCAATTTTGACCCGTTTCAGGCACAGAAATGACTTTAAACACACTTATTTTAGTTGAAAAAGTCATAATTCACATCCAACAGTCATTTAGAGTCAAAAGATTAAATGTTAAAATTTCATCATAATAGACCATTTTGGGAACGTTCGACATGTCCGGAGTCATCGTTTCTCATCCGAAAATTGATTTTTTGGACTGTACCAAAAATGATTCAAAATGTCAATTGGATTGTGCCTCATGTTGAATAACCACTTTTTAAACCCTCACAGTGACCAAAATCGCCATTTTTACAGAGTTTTGCTTACTCAAAAGCTTCAATTTTGACACGTTTCAGGCACAGAAATGACTTTAAACACACTTATTTTAGTTAAAAAAGTCATAATTCACATCCAACAGTCATTTAGGGTCAAAAGATTAAATGTTAAAATTTCATCATTATAGACCATTTTGGGAACGTTCGACATGTCCGGAGTTATCATTTCTCATCCGAAAATTGATTTTTTGGACTGTACCAAAAATGATTCAAAATGTCAATTGGATCGTGCCTCATGTTGAATAACCACTTTTTAAACCCTCACAGTGACCAAAATTGACGATTTTACAGAGTTTTGCTTACTCAAAAGCTTCAATTTTGACCCGTTTCAGGCACAGAAATGACTTTAAACACACTTATTTTAGTTGAAAAAGTCATAATTCACATCCAACAGTCATTTGAAGTCAAAAGATTAAATGTTAAAATTTCATCATAATAGACCATTTTGGGAACGTTCGACATGTCCGGAGTCATCATTTCTCATCCGAAAATTGATTTTTTGGACTGTACCAAAAATGATTCAAAATGTCAATTGGATTGTGCCTCATGTTGAATAACCACTTTTTAAACCCTCACAGTGACCAAAATTGCCATTTTTACAGAGTTTTGCTTACTCAAAAGCTTTAATTTTGACACGTTTCAGGCACAGAAATGACTTTAAACACACTTATTTTAGTTAAAAAAGTCATAATTCACATCCAACAGTCATTTAGGGTCAAAATAATAAATGTTAAAATTTCATCATTATAGACCATTTTGGGAACGTTCGACATGTCCGGAGTCATCGTTTTTCATCCGAAAATTGATTTTTTGGACTGTACCAAAAATGATTCAAAATGTCAATTGGATCGTGCCTCATGTTGAATAACCACTTTTTAAACCCTCACAGTGACCAAAATTGCAATTTTTACAGAGTTTTGCATACTCAAAAGCTGCAATTTTGACCCGTTTCAGGCACAGAAATGACTTTAAACACACTTATTTTAGTTGAAAAAGTCATAATGCACATCCAACAGTCATTTAGGGTCAAAATAATAAATGTTAAAATTTCATCATTATAGACCATTTTGGGAACGTTCGACATGTCCGGAGTCATCGTTTTTCATCCGAAAATTGATTTTTTGGACTGTACCAAAAATGATTCAAAATGTCAATTGGATCGTGCCTCATGTTGAATAACCACTTTTTAAACCCTCACAGTGACCAAAATTGCAATTTTTACAGAGTTTTGCATACTCAAAAGCTGCAATTTTGACCCGTTTCAGGCACAGAAATGACTTTAAACACACTTATTTTAGTTGAAAAAGTCATAATGCACATCCAACAGTCATTTGGAGTCAAAAGAATAAATGTTAAAATTTCATCATATTAGACCATTTTGGGAACGTTCGACATGTCCGGAGTCATCGTTTTTCATCCGAAAATTGATTTTTTTGGACTGTACCAAAAATAATTCAAAATGTCAATTGGATCGTGCCTCATGTTGAATAACCACTTTTTAAACCCTCACAGTGACCAAAATGGCCATTTTTACAAAGTTTTGCTTACTCAAAAGCTTCAATTTTGACCCGTTTCAGGCACGGAAATGACTTTAAACACACTTATTTTAGTTGAAAAAGTCATAATTCACATCCAACAGTCATTTAGAGTCAAAAGATTAAATGTTAAAATTTCATCATTATAGACCATTTTGGGAACGTTCGACATGTCCGGAGTCATCGTTTTTCATCCGAAAATTGATTTTTTGGACTGTACAAAAAATGATTCAAAATGTCAATTGGATCGTGCCTCTTGTTGAATAACCACTTTTTAAACCCTCACAGTGACCAAAATTGCCATTTTTACAGAGTTTTGCTTACTCAAAAGCTTCAATTTTGACCCGTTTCAGGCACAGAAATGACTTTAAACACACTTATTTTATTTGAAAAAGTCATAATTCACATCCAACAGTCATTTAGAGTCAAAAGATTGAATGTTAAAATTTCATCATTATAGACCATTTTGGGAACGTTCGACATGTCCGGAGTCATCGTTTTTCATCCGAAAATTGATTTTTTGGACTGTACCAAAAATGATTCAAAATCATAATAATAATAATAATAATAAAACATTTATTAAGCGCATGGCTGCACAGCTGTGTATCCCCGCGCTGATTGCTGAAAAAAAACTCACAGAGAATCAAGAGAGGAATGGATCGTGCCTCATGTTGAATAACCACTTTTTAAACCCTCACAGTGACCAAAATTGCCATTTTTACAGAGTTTTGCATACTCAAAAGCTACAATTTTGACCCGTTTCAGGCACAGAAATGACTTTAAACACACTTATTTTAGTTGAAAAAGTCATAATGCACATCCAACAGTCATTTAGAGTCAAAAGATTAAATGTTAGAATTTCATCATTATAGACCATTTTGGGAACGTTCGACATGTCCGGAGTCATCGTTTTTCATCCGAAAATTGATTTTTTGGACTGTACCAAAAATGATTCAAAATGTCAATTGGATCGTGCCTCATGTTGAATAACCACTTTTTAAACCCTCACAGTGACCAAAAGTGCAATTTTTACAGAGTTTTTCTTACTCAAAAGCTTCAATTTTGACCCGTTTCAGGCACAGAAATGACTTTAAACACACTTATTTTAGTTGAAAAAGTCATAATTCACATCCAATAGTCATTTAGAGTCAAAAGATTAAATGTTAAAATTTCATCATTATAGAACATTTTGGGAACGTTCGACATGTCCGGAGTCATCGTTTTTCATCCGAAAATTGATTTTCTGGACTGTACCAAAAATGATTCAAAATGTCAATTGGATCGTGCCTCATGTTGAATAACCACTTTTTAAACCCTCACAGTGACCAAAATGGCCATTTTTACAGAGTTTTGCTTACTCAAAAGCTTCAATTTTGACCCGTTTCAGGCACAGAAATGACTTTAAACACACTTATTTTAGTTGAAAAAGTCATAATTCACATCCAACAGTCATTTAGAGTCAAAAGATTAAATGTTAAAATTTCATCATAATAGACCATTTTGGGAACGTTCGACATGTCCGGAGTCATCGTTTCTCATCCGAAAATTGATTTTTTGGACTGTACCAAAAATGATTCAAAATGTCAATTGGATTGTGCCTCATGTTGAATAACCACTTTTTAAACCCTCACAGTGACCAAAATCGCCATTTTTACAGAGTTTTGCTTACTCAAAAGCTTCAATTTTGACACGTTTCAGGCACAGAAATGACTTTAAACACACTTATTTTAGTTAAAAAAGTCATAATTCACATCCAACAGTCATTTAGGGTCAAAAGATTAAATGTTAAAATTTCATCATTATAGACCATTTTGGGAACGTTCGACATGTCCGGAGTTATCGTTTTTCATCCGAAAATTGATTTTTTGGACTGTACCAAAAATGATTCAAAATGTCAATTGGATCGTGCCTCATGTTGAATAACCACTTTTTAAACCCTCACAGTGACCAAAATTGCAATTTTTACAGAGTTTTGCATACTCAAAAGCTGCAATTTTGACCCGTTTCAGGCACAGAAATGACTTTAAACACACTTATTTTAGTTGAAAAAGTCATAATGCACATCCAACAGTCATTTAGAGTCAAAAGATTAAATGTTAAAATTTCATCATTATAGACCATTTTGGGAACGTTCGACATGTCCGGAGTCATCGTTTTTCATCCGAAAATTGATTTTTTGGACTGTACCAAAAATGATTCAAAATGTCAATTGGATCGTGCCTCATGTTGAATAACCACTTTTTAAACCCTCACAGTGACCAAAATTGCCATTTTTACAGAGTTTTGCTTACTCAAAAGCTTCAATTTTGACCCGTTTCAGGCACAGAAATGACTTTAAACACACTTATTTTAGTTGAAAAAGTCATAATTCACATCCAACAGTCATTTGGAGTCAAAAGATTAAATGTTAAAATTTCATCATAATAGACCATTTTGGGAACGTTCGACATGTCCGGAGTCATCGTTTTTCATCCGAAAATTGATTTTTTGGACTGTACCAAAAATGATTCAAAATGTCAATTGGATCGTGCCTCATGTTGAATAACCACTTTTTAAACCCTCACAGTGACCAAAATTGCCATTTTTACAGAGTTTTGCATACTCAAAAGCTACAATTTTGACCCGTTTCAGGCACAGAAATGACTTTAAACACACTTATTTTAGTTGAAAAAGTCATAATGCACATCCAACAGTCATTTAGAGTCAAAAGATTAAATGTTAAAATTTCATCATTATAGACCATTTTGGGAACGTTCGACATGTCCGGAGTCATCGTTTTTCATCTGAAAATTGATTTTTTGGACTGTACCAAAAATGATTCAAAATGTCAATTGGATCGTGCCTCATGTTGAATAACCACTTTTTAAACCCTTACAGTGACCAAAAGTGCAATATTTACAGAGTTTTGCTTACTCAAAAGCTTCAATTTTGACCCGTTTCAGGCACAGAAATGACTTTAAACACACTTATTTTATTTGAAAAAGTCATAATTCACATCCAACAGTCATTTAGAGTCAAAAGATTAAATGTTAAAATTTCATCATTATAGACCATTTTGGGAACGTTCGACATGTCCGGAGTCATCGTTTTTCATCCGAAAATTGATTTTTTGGACTGTACCAAAAATGATTCAAAATCATAATAATAATAATAATAATAAAACATTTATTAAGCGCATGGCTGCACAGCTGTGTATCCCCGCGCTGATTGCTGAAAAAAAACTCACAGAGAATCAAGAGAGGAATGGATCGTGCCTCATGTTGAATAACCACTTTTTAAACCCTCACAGTGACCAAAATTGCCATTTTTACAGAGTTTTGCATACTCAAAAGCTACAATTTTGACCCGTTTCAGGCACAGAAATGACTTTAAACACACTTATTTTAGTTGAAAAAGTCATAATTCACATCCAACAGTCATTTGGAGTCAAAAGATTAAATGTTAAAATTTCATCATAATAGACCATTTTGGGAACGTTCGACATGTCCGGAGTCATCGTTTTTCATCCGAAAATTGATTTTTTGGACTGTACCAAAAATGATTCAAAATGTCAATTGGATCGTGCCTCATGTTGAATAACCACTTTTTAAACCCTCACAGTGACCAAAATTGCAATTTTTACAGAGTTTTGCATACTCAAAAGCTACAATTTTGACCCGTTTCAGGCACAGAAATGACTTTAAACACACTTATTTTAGTTGAAAAAGTCATAATGCACATCCAACAGTCATTTAGAGTCAAAAGATTAAATGTTAAAATTTCATCATTATAGACCATTTTGGGAACGTTCGACATGTCCGGAGTCATCGTTTTTCATCTGAAAATTGATTTTTTGGACTGTACCAAAAATGATTCAAAATGTCAATTGGATCGTGCCTCATGTTGAATAACCACTTTTTAAACCCTTACAGTGACCAAAAGTGCAATATTTACAGAGTTTTGCTTACTCAAAAGCTTCAATTTTGACCCGTTTCAGGCACAGAAATGACTTTAAACACACTTATTTTATTTGAAAAAGTCATAATTCACATCCAACAGTCATTTAGAGTCAAAAGATTAAATGTTAAAATTTCATCATTATAGACCATTTTGGGAACGTTCGACATGTCCGGAGTCATCGTTTTTCATCCGAAAATTGATTTTTTGGACTGTACCAAAAATGATTCAAAATCATAATAATAATAATAATAATAAAACATTTATTAAGCGCATGGCTGCACAGCTGTGTATCCCCGCGCTGATTGCTGAAAAAAAACTCACAGAGAATCAAGAGAGGAATGGATCGTGCCTCATGTTGAATAACCACTTTTTAAACCCTCACAGTGACCAAAATTGCCATTTTTACAGAGTTTTGCATACTCAAAAGCTACAATTTTGACCCGTTTCAGGCACAGAAATGACTTTAAACACACTTATTTTAGTTGAAAAAGTCATAATTCACATCCAATAGTCATTTAGAGTCAAAAGATTAAATGTTAAAATTTCATCATTATAGACCATTTTGGGAACGTTCGACATGTCCGGAGTCATCGTTTTTCATCCGAAAATTGATTTTCTGGACTGTACCAAAAATGATTCAAAATGTCAATTGGATCGTGCCTCATGTTGAATAACCACTTTTTAAACCCTCACAGTGACCAAAATGGCCATTTTTACAGAGTTTTGCTTACTCAAAAGCTTCAATTTTGACCCGTTTCAGGCACAGAAATGACTTTAAACACACTTATTTTAGTTGAAAAAGTCATAATTCACATCCAACAGTCATTTAGAGTCAAAAGATTAAATGTTAAAATTTCATCATAATAGACCATTTTGGGAACGTTCGACATGTCCGGAGTCATCGTTTCTCATCCGAAAATTGATTTTTTGGACTGTACCAAAAATGATTCAAAATGTCAATTGGATTGTGCCTCATGTTGAATAACCACTTTTTAAACCCTCACAGTGACCAAAATCGCCATTTTTACAGAGTTTTGCTTACTCAAAAGCTTCAATTTTGACACGTTTCAGGCACAGAAATGACTTTAAACACACTTATTTTAGTTAAAAAAGTCATAATTCACATCCAACAGTCATTTAGGGTCAAAAGATTAAATGTTAAAATTTCATCATTATAGACCATTTTGGGAACGTTCGACATGTCCGGAGTTATCGTTTTTCATCCGAAAATTGATTTTTTGGACTGTACCAAAAATGATTCAAAATGTCAATTGGATCGTGCCTCATGTTGAATAACCACTTTTTAAACCCTCACAGTGACCAAAATTGCAATTTTTACAGAGTTTTGCATACTCAAAAGCTGCAATTTTGACCCGTTTCAGGCACAGAAATGACTTTAAACACACTTATTTTAGTTGAAAAAGTCATAATGCACATCCAACAGTCATTTAGAGTCAAAAGATTAAATGTTAAAATTTCATCATTATAGACCATTTTGGGAACGTTCGACATGTCCGGAGTCATCGTTTTTCATCCGAAAATTGATTTTTTGGACTGTACCAAAAATGATTCAAAATGTCAATTGGATCGTGCCTCATGTTGAATAACCACTTTTTAAACCCTCACAGTGACCAAAATTGCCATTTTTACAGAGTTTTGCTTACTCAAAAGCTTCAATTTTGACCCGTTTCAGGCACAGAAATGACTTTAAACACACTTATTTTAGTTGAAAAAGTCATAATTCACATCCAACAGTCATTTGGAGTCAAAAGATTAAATGTTAAAATTTCATCATAATAGACCATTTTGGGAACGTTCGACATGTCCGGAGTCATCGTTTTTCATCCGAAAATTGATTTTTTGGACTGTACCAAAAATGATTCAAAATGTCAATTGGATCGTGCCTCATGTTGAATAACCACTTTTTAAACCCTCACAGTGACCAAAATTGCCATTTTTACAGAGTTTTGCATACTCAAAAGCTACAATTTTGACCCGTTTCAGGCACAGAAATGACTTTAAACACACTTATTTTAGTTGAAAAAGTCATAATGCACATCCAACAGTCATTTAGAGTCAAAAGATTAAATGTTAAAATTTCATCATTATAGACCATTTTGGGAACGTTCGACATGTCCGGAGTCATCGTTTTTCATCTGAAAATTGATTTTTTGGACTGTACCAAAAATGATTCAAAATGTCAATTGGATCGTGCCTCATGTTGAATAACCACTTTTTAAACCCTTACAGTGACCAAAAGTGCAATATTTACAGAGTTTTGCTTACTCAAAAGCTTCAATTTTGACCCGTTTCAGGCACAGAAATGACTTTAAACACACTTATTTTATTTGAAAAAGTCATAATTCACATCCAACAGTCATTTAGAGTCAAAAGATTAAATGTTAAAATTTCATCATTATAGACCATTTTGGGAACGTTCGACATGTCCGGAGTCATCGTTTTTCATCCGAAAATTGATTTTTTGGACTGTACCAAAAATGATTCAAAATCATAATAATAATAATAATAATAAAACATTTATTAAGCGCATGGCTGCACAGCTGTGTATCCCCGCGCTGATTGCTGAAAAAAAACTCACAGAGAATCAAGAGAGGAATGGATCGTGCCTCATGTTGAATAACCACTTTTTAAACCCTCACAGTGACCAAAATTGCCATTTTTACAGAGTTTTGCATACTCAAAAGCTACAATTTTGACCCGTTTCAGGCACAGAAATGACTTTAAACACACTTATTTTAGTTGAAAAAGTCATAATGCACATCCAACAGTCATTTAGAGTCAAAAGATTAAATGTTAAAATTTCATCATTATAGACCATTTTGGGAACGTTCGACATGTCCGGAGTCATCGTTTTTCATCCGAAAATTGATTTTTTGGACTGTACCAAAAATGATTCAAAATGTCAATTGGATCGTGCCTCATGTTGAATAACCACTTTTTAAACCCTCACAGTGACCAAAATTGACGATTTTACAGAGTTTTGCTTACTCAAAAGCTTCAATTTTGACCCGTTTCAGGCACAGAAATGACTTTAAACACACTTATTTTAGTTGAAAAAGTCATAATTCACATCCAACAGTCATTTGAAGTCAAAAGATTAAATGTTAAAATTTCATCATAATAGACCATTTTGGGAACGTTCGACATGTCCGGAGTCATCATTTCTCATCCGAAAATTGATTTTTTGGACTGTACCAAAAATGATTCAAAATGTCAATTGGATTGTGCCTCATGTTGAATAACCACTTTTTAAACCCTCACAGTGACCAAAATTGCCATTTTTACAGAGTTTTGCTTACTCAAAAGCTTTAATTTTGACACGTTTCAGGCACAGAAATGACTTTAAACACACTTATTTTAGTTAAAAAAGTCATAATTCACATCCAACAGTCATTTAGGGTCAAAATAATAAATGTTAAAATTTCATCATTATAGACCATTTTGGGAACGTTCGACATGTCCGGAGTCATCGTTTTTCATCCGAAAATTGATTTTTTGGACTGTACCAAAAATGATTCAAAATGTCAATTGGATCGTGCCTCATGTTGAATAACCACTTTTTAAACCCTCACAGTGACCAAAATTGCAATTTTTACAGAGTTTTGCATACTCAAAAGCTGCAATTTTGACCCGTTTCAGGCACAGAAATGACTTTAAACACACTTATTTTAGTTGAAAAAGTCATAATGCACATCCAACAGTCATTTAGGGTCAAAATAATAAATGTTAAAATTTCATCATTATAGACCATTTTGGGAACGTTCGACATGTCCGGAGTCATCGTTTTTCATCCGAAAATTGATTTTTTGGACTGTACCAAAAATGATTCAAAATGTCAATTGGATCGTGCCTCATGTTGAATAACCACTTTTTAAACCCTCACAGTGACCAAAATTGCAATTTTTACAGAGTTTTGCATACTCAAAAGCTGCAATTTTGACCCGTTTCAGGCACAGAAATGACTTTAAACACACTTATTTTAGTTGAAAAAGTCATAATGCACATCCAACAGTCATTTGGAGTCAAAAGAATAAATGTTAAAATTTCATCATATTAGACCATTTTGGGAACGTTCGACATGTCCGGAGTCATCGTTTTTCATCCGAAAATTGATTTTTTTGGACTGTACCAAAAATAATTCAAAATGTCAATTGGATCGTGCCTCATGTTGAATAACCACTTTTTAAACCCTCACAGTGACCAAAATGGCCATTTTTACAAAGTTTTGCTTACTCAAAAGCTTCAATTTTGACCCGTTTCAGGCACGGAAATGACTTTAAACACACTTATTTTAGTTGAAAAAGTCATAATTCACATCCAACAGTCATTTAGAGTCAAAAGATTAAATGTTAAAATTTCATCATTATAGACCATTTTGGGAACGTTCGACATGTCCGGAGTCATCGTTTTTCATCCGAAAATTGATTTTTTGGACTGTACCAAAAATGATTCAAAATGTCAATTGGATCGTGCCTCTTGTTGAATAACCACTTTTTAAACCCTCACAGTGACCAAAATTGCCATTTTTACAGAGTTTTGCTTACTCAAAAGCTTCAATTTTGACCCGTTTCAGGCACAGAAATGACTTTAAACACACTTATTTTATTTGAAAAAGTCATAATTCACATCCAACAGTCATTTAGAGTCAAAAGATTGAATGTTAAAATTTCATCATTATAGACCATTTTGGGAACGTTCGACATGTCCGGAGTCATCGTTTTTCATCCGAAAATTGATTTTTTGGACTGTACCAAAAATGATTCAAAATCATAATAATAATAATAATAATAAAACATTTATTAAGCGCATGGCTGCACAGCTGTGTATCCCCGCGCTGATTGCTGAAAAAAAACTCACAGAGAATCAAGAGAGGAATGGATCGTGCCTCATGTTGAATAACCACTTTTTAAACCCTCACAGTGACCAAAATTGCCATTTTTACAGAGTTTTGCATACTCAAAAGCTACAATTTTGACCCGTTTCAGGCACAGAAATGACTTTAAACACACTTATTTTAGTTGAAAAAGTCATAATGCACATCCAACAGTCATTTAGAGTCAAAAGATTAAATGTTAGAATTTCATCATTATAGACCATTTTGGGAACGTTCGACATGTCCGGAGTCATCGTTTTTCATCCGAAAATTGATTTTTTGGACTGTACCAAAAATGATTCAAAATGTCAATTGGATCGTGCCTCATGTTGAATAACCACTTTTTAAACCCTCACAGTGACCAAAAGTGCAATTTTTACAGAGTTTTTCTTACTCAAAAGCTTCAATTTTGACCCGTTTCAGGCACAGAAATGACTTTAAACACACTTATTTTAGTTGAAAAAGTCATAATTCACATCCAATAGTCATTTAGAGTCAAAAGATTAAATGTTAAAATTTCATCATTATAGAACATTTTGGGAACGTTCGACATGTCCGGAGTCATCGTTTTTCATCCGAAAATTGATTTTCTGGACTGTACCAAAAATGATTCAAAATGTCAATTGGATCGTGCCTCATGTTGAATAACCACTTTTTAAACCCTCACAGTGACCAAAATGGCCATTTTTACAGAGTTTTGCTTACTCAAAAGCTTCAATTTTGACCCGTTTCAGGCACAGAAATGACTTTAAACACACTTATTTTAGTTGAAAAAGTCATAATTCACATCCAACAGTCATTTAGAGTCAAAAGATTAAATGTTAAAATTTCATCATAATAGACCATTTTGGGAACGTTCGACATGTCCGGAGTCATCGTTTCTCATCCGAAAATTGATTTTTTGGACTGTACCAAAAATGATTCAAAATGTCAATTGGATTGTGCCTCATGTTGAATAACCACTTTTTAAACCCTCACAGTGACCAAAATCGCCATTTTTACAGAGTTTTGCTTACTCAAAAGCTTCAATTTTGACACGTTTCAGGCACAGAAATGACTTTAAACACACTTATTTTAGTTAAAAAAGTCATAATTCACATCCAACAGTCATTTAGGGTCAAAAGATTAAATGTTAAAATTTCATCATTATAGACCATTTTGGGAACGTTCGACATGTCCGGAGTTAACATTTCTCATCCGAAAATTGATTTTTTGGACTGTACCAAAAATGATTCAAAATGTCAATTGGATCGTGCCTCATGTTGAATAACCACTTTTTAAACCCTCACAGTGACCAAAATTGACGATTTTACAGAGTTTTGCTTACTCAAAAGCTTCAATTTTGACCCGTTTCAGGCACAGAAATGACTTTAAACACACTTATTTTAGTTGAAAAAGTCATAATTCACATCCAACAGTCATTTGAAGTCAAAAGATTAAATGTTAAAATTTCATCATAATAGACCATTTTGGGAACGTTCGACATGTCCGGAGTCATCATTTCTCATCCGAAAATTGATTTTTTGGACTGTACCAAAAATGATTCAAAATGTCAATTGGATTGTGCCTCATGTTGAATAACCACTTTTTAAACCCTCACAGTGACCAAAATTGCCATTTTTACAGAGTTTTGCTTACTCAAAAGCTTTAATTTTGACACGTTTCAGGCACAGAAATGACTTTAAACACACTTATTTTAGTTAAAAAAGTCATAATTCACATCCAACAGTCATTTAGGGTCAAAATAATAAATGTTAAAATTTCATCATTATAGACCATTTTGGGAACGTTCGACATGTCCGGAGTCATCGTTTTTCATCCGAAAATTGATTTTTTGGACTGTACCAAAAATGATTCAAAATGTCAATTGGATCGTGCCTCATGTTGAATAACCACTTTTTAAACCCTCACAGTGACCAAAATTGCAATTTTTACAGAGTTTTGCATACTCAAAAGCTGCAATTTTGACCCGTTTCAGGCACAGAAATGACTTTAAACACACTTATTTTAGTTGAAAAAGTCATAATGCACATCCAACAGTCATTTAGGGTCAAAATAATAAATGTTAAAATTTCATCATTATAGACCATTTTGGGAACGTTCGACATGTCCGGAGTCATCGTTTTTCATCCGAAAATTGATTTTTTGGACTGTACCAAAAATGATTCAAAATGTCAATTGGATCGTGCCTCATGTTGAATAACCACTTTTTAAACCCTCACAGTGACCAAAATTGCAATTTTTACAGAGTTTTGCATACTCAAAAGCTGCAATTTTGACCCGTTTCAGGCACAGAAATGACTTTAAACACACTTATTTTAGTTGAAAAAGTCATAATGCACATCCAACAGTCATTTGGAGTCAAAAGAATAAATGTTAAAATTTCATCATATTAGACCATTTTGGGAACGTTCGACATGTCCGGAGTCATCGTTTTTCATCCGAAAATTGATTTTTTTGGACTGTACCAAAAATAATTCAAAATGTCAATTGGATCGTGCCTCATGTTGAATAACCACTTTTTAAACCCTCACAGTGACCAAAATGGCCATTTTTACAAAGTTTTGCTTACTCAAAAGCTTCAATTTTGACCCGTTTCAGGCACGGAAATGACTTTAAACACACTTATTTTAGTTGAAAAAGTCATAATTCACATCCAACAGTCATTTAGAGTCAAAAGATTAAATGTTAAAATTTCATCATTATAGACCATTTTGGGAACGTTCGACATGTCCGGAGTCATCGTTTTTCATCCGAAAATTGATTTTTTGGACTGTACAAAAAATGATTCAAAATGTCAATTGGATCGTGCCTCTTGTTGAATAACCACTTTTTAAACCCTCACAGTGACCAAAATTGCCATTTTTACAGAGTTTTGCTTACTCAAAAGCTTCAATTTTGACCCGTTTCAGGCACAGAAATGACTTTAAACACACTTATTTTATTTGAAAAAGTCATAATTCACATCCAACAGTCATTTAGAGTCAAAAGATTGAATGTTAAAATTTCATCATTATAGACCATTTTGGGAACGTTCGACATGTCCGGAGTCATCGTTTTTCATCCGAAAATTGATTTTTTGGACTGTACCAAAAATGATTCAAAATCATAATAATAATAATAATAATAAAACATTTATTAAGCGCATGGCTGCACAGCTGTGTATCCCCGCGCTGATTGCTGAAAAAAAACTCACAGAGAATCAAGAGAGGAATGGATCGTGCCTCATGTTGAATAACCACTTTTTAAACCCTCACAGTGACCAAAATTGCCATTTTTACAGAGTTTTGCATACTCAAAAGCTACAATTTTGACCCGTTTCAGGCACAGAAATGACTTTAAACACACTTATTTTAGTTGAAAAAGTCATAATGCACATCCAACAGTCATTTAGAGTCAAAAGATTAAATGTTAGAATTTCATCATTATAGACCATTTTGGGAACGTTCGACATGTCCGGAGTCATCGTTTTTCATCCGAAAATTGATTTTTTGGACTGTACCAAAAATGATTCAAAATGTCAATTGGATCGTGCCTCATGTTGAATAACCACTTTTTAAACCCTCACAGTGACCAAAAGTGCAATTTTTACAGAGTTTTTCTTACTCAAAAGCTTCAATTTTGACCCGTTTCAGGCACAGAAATGACTTTAAACACACTTATTTTAGTTGAAAAAGTCATAATTCACATCCAATAGTCATTTAGAGTCAAAAGATTAAATGTTAAAATTTCATCATTATAGAACATTTTGGGAACGTTCGACATGTCCGGAGTCATCGTTTTTCATCCGAAAATTGATTTTCTGGACTGTACCAAAAATGATTCAAAATGTCAATTGGATCGTGCCTCATGTTGAATAACCACTTTTTAAACCCTCACAGTGACCAAAATGGCCATTTTTACAGAGTTTTGCTTACTCAAAAGCTTCAATTTTGACCCGTTTCAGGCACAGAAATGACTTTAAACACACTTATTTTAGTTGAAAAAGTCATAATTCACATCCAACAGTCATTTAGAGTCAAAAGATTAAATGTTAAAATTTCATCATAATAGACCATTTTGGGAACGTTCGACATGTCCGGAGTCATCGTTTCTCATCCGAAAATTGATTTTTTGGACTGTACCAAAAATGATTCAAAATGTCAATTGGATTGTGCCTCATGTTGAATAACCACTTTTTAAACCCTCACAGTGACCAAAATCGCCATTTTTACAGAGTTTTGCTTACTCAAAAGCTTCAATTTTGACACGTTTCAGGCACAGAAATGACTTTAAACACACTTATTTTAGTTAAAAAAGTCATAATTCACATCCAACAGTCATTTAGGGTCAAAAGATTAAATGTTAAAATTTCATCATTATAGACCATTTTGGGAACGTTCGACATGTCCGGAGTTATCGTTTTTCATCCGAAAATTGATTTTTTGGACTGTACCAAAAATGATTCAAAATGTCAATTGGATCGTGCCTCATGTTGAATAACCACTTTTTAAACCCTCACAGTGACCAAAATTGCAATTTTTACAGAGTTTTGCATACTCAAAAGCTGCAATTTTGACCCGTTTCAGGCACAGAAATGACTTTAAACACACTTATTTTAGTTGAAAAAGTCATAATGCACATCCAACAGTCATTTAGAGTCAAAAGATTAAATGTTAAAATTTCATCATTATAGACCATTTTGGGAACGTTCGACATGTCCGGAGTCATCGTTTTTCATCCGAAAATTGATTTTTTGGACTGTACCAAAAATGATTCAAAATGTCAATTGGATCGTGCCTCATGTTGAATAACCACTTTTTAAACCCTCACAGTGACCAAAATTGCCATTTTTACAGAGTTTTGCTTACTCAAAAGCTTCAATTTTGACCCGTTTCAGGCACAGAAATGACTTTAAACACACTTATTTTAGTTGAAAAAGTCATAATTCACATCCAACAGTCATTTGGAGTCAAAAGATTAAATGTTAAAATTTCATCATAATAGACCATTTTGGGAACGTTCGACATGTCCGGAGTCATCGTTTTTCATCCGAAAATTGATTTTTTGGACTGTACCAAAAATGATTCAAAATGTCAATTGGATCGTGCCTCATGTTGAATAACCACTTTTTAAACCCTCACAGTGACCAAAATTGCCATTTTTACAGAGTTTTGCATACTCAAAAGCTACAATTTTGACCCGTTTCAGGCACAGAAATGACTTTAAACACACTTATTTTAGTTGAAAAAGTCATAATGCACATCCAACAGTCATTTAGAGTCAAAAGATTAAATGTTAAAATTTCATCATTATAGACCATTTTGGGAACGTTCGACATGTCCGGAGTCATCGTTTTTCATCTGAAAATTGATTTTTTGGACTGTACCAAAAATGATTCAAAATGTCAATTGGATCGTGCCTCATGTTGAATAACCACTTTTTAAACCCTTACAGTGACCAAAAGTGCAATATTTACAGAGTTTTGCTTACTCAAAAGCTTCAATTTTGACCCGTTTCAGGCACAGAAATGACTTTAAACACACTTATTTTATTTGAAAAAGTCATAATTCACATCCAACAGTCATTTAGAGTCAAAAGATTAAATGTTAAAATTTCATCATTATAGACCATTTTGGGAACGTTCGACATGTCCGGAGTCATCGTTTTTCATCCGAAAATTGATTTTTTGGACTGTACCAAAAATGATTCAAAATCATAATAATAATAATAATAATAAAACATTTATTAAGCGCATGGCTGCACAGCTGTGTATCCCCGCGCTGATTGCTGAAAAAAAACTCACAGAGAATCAAGAGAGGAATGGATCGTGCCTCATGTTGAATAACCACTTTTTAAACCCTCACAGTGACCAAAATTGCCATTTTTACAGAGTTTTGCATACTCAAAAGCTACAATTTTGACCCGTTTCAGGCACAGAAATGACTTTAAACACACTTATTTTAGTTGAAAAAGTCATAATTCACATCCAACAGTCATTTGGAGTCAAAAGATTAAATGTTAAAATTTCATCATAATAGACCATTTTGGGAACGTTCGACATGTCCGGAGTCATCGTTTTTCATCCGAAAATTGATTTTTTGGACTGTACCAAAAATGATTCAAAATGTCAATTGGATCGTGCCTCATGTTGAATAACCACTTTTTAAACCCTCACAGTGACCAAAATTGCCATTTTTACAGAGTTTTGCATACTCAAAAGCTACAATTTTGACCCGTTTCAGGCACAGAAATGACTTTAAACACACTTATTTTAGTTGAAAAAGTCATAATGCACATCCAACAGTCATTTAGAGTCAAAAGATTAAATGTTAAAATTTCATCATTATAGACCATTTTGGGAACGTTCGACATGTCCGGAGTCATCGTTTTTCATCTGAAAATTGATTTTTTGGACTGTACCAAAAATGATTCAAAATGTCAATTGGATCGTGCCTCATGTTGAATAACCACTTTTTAAACCCTTACAGTGACCAAAAGTGCAATATTTACAGAGTTTTGCTTACTCAAAAGCTTCAATTTTGACCCGTTTCAGGCACAGAAATGACTTTAAACACACTTATTTTATTTGAAAAAGTCATAATTCACATCCAACAGTCATTTAGAGTCAAAAGATTAAATGTTAAAATTTCATCATTATAGACCATTTTGGGAACGTTCGACATGTCCGGAGTCATCGTTTTTCATCCGAAAATTGATTTTTTGGACTGTACCAAAAATGATTCAAAATCATAATAATAATAATAATAATAAAACATTTATTAAGCGCATGGCTGCACAGCTGTGTATCCCCGCGCTGATTGCTGAAAAAAAACTCACAGAGAATCAAGAGAGGAATGGATCGTGCCTCATGTTGAATAACCACTTTTTAAACCCTCACAGTGACCAAAATTGCCATTTTTACAGAGTTTTGCATACTCAAAAGCTACAATTTTGACCCGTTTCAGGCACAGAAATGACTTTAAACACACTTATTTTAGTTGAAAAAGTCATAATTCACATCCAATAGTCATTTAGAGTCAAAAGATTAAATGTTAAAATTTCATCATTATAGACCATTTTGGGAACGTTCGACATGTCCGGAGTCATCGTTTTTCATCCGAAAATTGATTTTCTGGACTGTACCAAAAATGATTCAAAATGTCAATTGGATCGTGCCTCATGTTGAATAACCACTTTTTAAACCCTCACAGTGACCAAAATGGCCATTTTTACAGAGTTTTGCTTACTCAAAAGCTTCAATTTTGACCCGTTTCAGGCACAGAAATGACTTTAAACACACTTATTTTAGTTGAAAAAGTCATAATTCACATCCAACAGTCATTTAGAGTCAAAAGATTAAATGTTAAAATTTCATCATAATAGACCATTTTGGGAACGTTCGACATGTCCGGAGTCATCGTTTCTCATCCGAAAATTGATTTTTTGGACTGTACCAAAAATGATTCAAAATGTCAATTGGATTGTGCCTCATGTTGAATAACCACTTTTTAAACCCTCACAGTGACCAAAATCGCCATTTTTACAGAGTTTTGCTTACTCAAAAGCTTCAATTTTGACACGTTTCAGGCACAGAAATGACTTTAAACACACTTATTTTAGTTAAAAAAGTCATAATTCACATCCAACAGTCATTTAGGGTCAAAAGATTAAATGTTAAAATTTCATCATTATAGACCATTTTGGGAACGTTCGACATGTCCGGAGTTATCGTTTTTCATCCGAAAATTGATTTTTTGGACTGTACCAAAAATGATTCAAAATGTCAATTGGATCGTGCCTCATGTTGAATAACCACTTTTTAAACCCTCACAGTGACCAAAATTGCAATTTTTACAGAGTTTTGCATACTCAAAAGCTGCAATTTTGACCCGTTTCAGGCACAGAAATGACTTTAAACACACTTATTTTAGTTGAAAAAGTCATAATGCACATCCAACAGTCATTTAGAGTCAAAAGATTAAATGTTAAAATTTCATCATTATAGACCATTTTGGGAACGTTCGACATGTCCGGAGTCATCGTTTTTCATCCGAAAATTGATTTTTTGGACTGTACCAAAAATGATTCAAAATGTCAATTGGATCGTGCCTCATGTTGAATAACCACTTTTTAAACCCTCACAGTGACCAAAATTGCCATTTTTACAGAGTTTTGCTTACTCAAAAGCTTCAATTTTGACCCGTTTCAGGCACAGAAATGACTTTAAACACACTTATTTTAGTTGAAAAAGTCATAATTCACATCCAACAGTCATTTGGAGTCAAAAGATTAAATGTTAAAATTTCATCATAATAGACCATTTTGGGAACGTTCGACATGTCCGGAGTCATCGTTTTTCATCCGAAAATTGATTTTTTGGACTGTACCAAAAATGATTCAAAATGTCAATTGGATCGTGCCTCATGTTGAATAACCACTTTTTAAACCCTCACAGTGACCAAAATTGCCATTTTTACAGAGTTTTGCATACTCAAAAGCTACAATTTTGACCCGTTTCAGGCACAGAAATGACTTTAAACACACTTATTTTAGTTGAAAAAGTCATAATGCACATCCAACAGTCATTTAGAGTCAAAAGATTAAATGTTAAAATTTCATCATTATAGACCATTTTGGGAACGTTCGACATGTCCGGAGTCATCGTTTTTCATCTGAAAATTGATTTTTTGGACTGTACCAAAAATGATTCAAAATGTCAATTGGATCGTGCCTCATGTTGAATAACCACTTTTTAAACCCTTACAGTGACCAAAAGTGCAATATTTACAGAGTTTTGCTTACTCAAAAGCTTCAATTTTGACCCGTTTCAGGCACAGAAATGACTTTAAACACACTTATTTTATTTGAAAAAGTCATAATTCACATCCAACAGTCATTTAGAGTCAAAAGATTAAATGTTAAAATTTCATCATTATAGACCATTTTGGGAACGTTCGACATGTCCGGAGTCATCGTTTTTCATCCGAAAATTGATTTTTTGGACTGTACCAAAAATGATTCAAAATCATAATAATAATAATAATAATAAAACATTTATTAAGCGCATGGCTGCACAGCTGTGTATCCCCGCGCTGATTGCTGAAAAAAAACTCACAGAGAATCAAGAGAGGAATGGATCGTGCCTCATGTTGAATAACCACTTTTTAAACCCTCACAGTGACCAAAATTGCCATTTTTACAGAGTTTTGCATACTCAAAAGCTACAATTTTGACCCGTTTCAGGCACAGAAATGACTTTAAACACACTTATTTTAGTTGAAAAAGTCATAATTCACATCCAACAGTCATTTGGAGTCAAAAGATTAAATGTTAAAATTTCATCATAATAGACCATTTTGGGAACGTTCGACATGTCCGGAGTCATCGTTTTTCATCCGAAAATTGATTTTTTGGACTGTACCAAAAATGATTCAAAATGTCAATTGGATCGTGCCTCATGTTGAATAACCACTTTTTAAACCCTCACAGTGACCAAAATTGCCATTTTTACAGAGTTTTGCATACTCAAAAGCTACAATTTTGACCCGTTTCAGGCACAGAAATGACTTTAAACACACTTATTTTAGTTGAAAAAGTCATAATGCACATCCAACAGTCATTTAGAGTCAAAAGATTAAATGTTAAAATTTCATCATTATAGACCATTTTGGGAACGTTCGACATGTCCGGAGTCATCGTTTTTCATCTGAAAATTGATTTTTTGGACTGTACCAAAAATGATTCAAAATGTCAATTGGATCGTGCCTCATGTTGAATAACCACTTTTTAAACCCTTACAGTGACCAAAAGTGCAATATTTACAGAGTTTTGCTTACTCAAAAGCTTCAATTTTGACCCGTTTCAGGCACAGAAATGACTTTAAACACACTTATTTTATTTGAAAAAGTCATAATTCACATCCAACAGTCATTTAGAGTCAAAAGATTAAATGTTAAAATTTCATCATTATAGACCATTTTGGGAACGTTCGACATGTCCGGAGTCATCGTTTTTCATCCGAAAATTGATTTTTTGGACGGTACCAAAAATGATTCAAAATGTCAATTGGATCGTGCCTCATGTTGAATAACCACTTTTTAAACCCTCACAGTGACCAAAAGTGCAATTTTTACAGAGTTTTTCTTCCTCAAAAGCTTCAATTTTGACCCGTTTCAGGCACAGAAATGACTTTAAACACACTTATTTTAGTTGAAAAAGTCATAATTCACATCCAATAGTCATTTAGAGTCAAAAGATTAAATGTTAAAATTTCATCATTATAGACCATTTTGGGAACGTTCGACATGTCCGGAGTCATCGTTTTTCATCCGAAAATTGATTTTCTGGACTGTACCAAAAATGATTCAAAATGTCAATTGGATCGTGCCTCATGTTGAATAACCACTTTTTAAACCCTCACAGTGACCAAAATGGCCATTTTTACAGAGTTTTGCTTACTCAAAAGCTTCAATTTTGACCCGTTTCAGGCACAGAAATGACTTTAAACACACTTATTTTAGTTGAAAAAGTCATAATTCACATCCAACAGTCATTTAGAGTCAAAAGATTAAATGTTAAAATTTCATCATAATAGACCATTTTGGGAACGTTCGACATGTCCGGAGTCATCGTTTCTCATCCGAAAATTGATTTTTTAGACTGTACCAAAAATGATTCAAAATGTCAATTGGATTGTGCCTCATGTTGAATAACCACTTTTTAAACCCTCACAGTGACCAAAATCGCCATTTTTACAGAGTTTTGCTTACTCAAAAGCTTCAATTTTGACCCGTTTCAGGCACAGAAATGACTTTAAACACACTTATTTTAGTTGAAAAAGTCATAATGCACATCCAACAGTCATTTAGGGTCAAAATAATAAATGTTAAAATTTCATCATTATAGACCATTTTGGGAACGTTCGACATGTCCGGAGTCATCGTTTTTCATCCGAAAATTGATTTTTTGGACTGTACCAAAAATGATTCAAAATGTCAATTGGATCGTGCCTCATGTTGAATAACCACTTTTTAAACCCTCACAGTGACCAAAATTGCAATTTTTACAGAGTTTTGCATACTCAAAAGCTGCAATTTTGACCCGTTTCAGGCACAGAAATGACTTTAAACACACTTATTTTAGTTGAAAAAGTCATAATGCACATCCAACAGTCATTTGGAGTCAAAAGAATAAATGTTAAAATTTCATCATATTAGACCATTTTGGGAACGTTCGACATGTCCGGAGTCATCGTTTTTCATCCGAAAATTGATTTTTTGGACTGTACCAAAAATTATTCAAAAAGTCAATTGGATCGTGCCTCATGTTGAATAATCACTTTTTAAACCCTCACAGTGACCAACATTGCCATTTTTACAGAGTTTTGCATACTCAAAAGCTACAATTTTGACCCGTTTCAGGCACAGAAATGACTTTAAACACACTTATTTTAGTTGAAAAAGTCATAATGCACATCCAACAGTCATTTAGAGTCAATAGATTAAATGTTAAAATTTCATCATTATAGACCATTTTGGGAACGTTCGACATGTCCGGAGTCATCGTTTTTCATCCGAAAATTGATTTTTTGGACTGTACCAAAAATGATTCAAAATGTCAATTGGATCGTGCCTCATGCTGAATAACCACTTTTTAAACCCTCACAGTGACCAAAATTGCCATTTTTACAGAGTTTTGCTTACTCAAAAGCTTCAATTTTGACCCGTTTCAGGCACAGAAATGACTTTAAACACACTTATTTTATTTGAAAAAGTCATAATTCACATCCAACAGTCATTTAGAGTCAAAAGATTGAATGTTAAAATTTCATCATTATAGACCATTTCGGGAACGTTCGACATGTCCGGAGTCATCGTTTTTCATCCGAAAATTGATTTTTTGGACTGTACCAAAAATGATTCAAAATCATAATAATAATAATAATAATAAAACATTTATTAAGCGCATGGCTGCACAGCTGTGTATCCCCGCGCTGATTGCTGAAAAAAAACTCACAGAGAATCAAGAGAGGAATGGATCGTGCCTCATGTTGAATAACCACTTTTCAAACCCTCACAGTGACCAAAATTGCCATTTTTACAGAGTTTTGCATACTCAAAAGCTACAATTTTGACCCGTTTCAGGCACAGAAATGACTTTAAACACACTTATTTTAGTTGAAAAAGTCATAATGCACATCCAACAGTCATTTAGAGTCAAAAGATTAAATGTTAGAATTTCATCATTATAGACCATTTTGGGAACGTTCGACATGTCCGGAGTCATCGTTTTTCATCCGAAAATTGATTTTTTGGACTGTACCAAAAATGATTCAAAATGTCAATTGGATCGTGCCTCATGTTGAATAACCACTTTTTAAACCCTCACAGTGACCAAAAGTGCAATTTTTACAGAGTTTTTCTTACTCAAAAGCTTCAATTTTGACCCGTTTCAGGCACAGAAATGACTTTAAACACACTTATTTTAGTTGAAAAAGTCATAATTCACATCCAATAGTCATTTAGAGTCAAAAGATTAAATGTTAAAATTTCATCATTATAGACCATTTTGGGAACGTTCGACATGTCCGGAGTCATCGTTTTTCATCCGAAAATTGATTTTCTGGACTGTACCAAAAATGATTCAAAATGTCAATTGGATCGTGCCTCATGTTGAATAACCACTTTTTAAACCCTCACAGTGACCAAAATGGCCATTTTTACAGAGTTTTGCTTACTCAAAAGCTTCAATTTTGACCCGTTTCAGGCACAGAAATGACTTTAAACACACTTATTTTAGTTGAAAAAGTCATAATTCACATCCAACAGTCATTTAGAGTCAAAAGATTAAATGTTAAAATTTCATCATAATAGACCATTTTGGGAACGTTCGACATGTCCGGAGTCATCGTTTCTCATCCGAAAATTGATTTTTTGGACTGTACCAAAAATGATTCAAAATGTCAATTGGATCGTGCCTCATGTTGAATAACCACTTTTTAAACCCTCACAGTGACCAAAATTGCAATTTTTACAGAGTTTTGCATACTCAAAAGCTGCAATTTTGACCCGTTTCAGGCACAGAAATGACTTTAAACACACTTATTTTAGTTGAAAAAGTCATAATGCACATCCAACAGTCATTTAGAGTCAAAAGATTAAATGTTAAAATTTCATCATTATAGACCATTTTGGGAACGTTCGACATGTCCGGAGTCATCGTTTTTCATCCGAAAATTGATTTTTTGGACTGTACCAAAAATGATTCAAAATGTCAATTGGATCGTGCCTCATGTTGAATAACCACTTTTTAAACCCTCACAGTGACCAAAATTGCCATTTTTACAGAGTTTTGCTTACTCAAAAGCTTCAATTTTGACCCGTTTCAGGCACAGAAATGACTTTAAACACACTTATTTTAGTTGAAAAAGTCATAATTCACATCCAACAGTCATTTGGAGTCAAAAGATTAAATGTTAAAATTTCATCATAATAGACCATTTTGGGAACGTTCGACATGTCCGGAGTCATCGTTTTTCATCCGAAAATTGATTTTTTGGACTGTACCAAAAATGATTCAAAATGTCAATTGGATCGTGCCTCATGTTGAATAACCACTTTTTAAACCCTCACAGTGACCAAAATTGCCATTTTTACAGAGTTTTGCATACTCAAAAGCTACAATTTTGACCCGTTTCAGGCACAGAAATGACTTTAAACACACTTATTTTAGTTGAAAAAGTCATAATGCACATCCAACAGTCATTTAGAGTCAAAAGATTAAATGTTAAAATTTCATCATTATAGACCATTTTGGGAACGTTCGACATGTCCGGAGTCATCGTTTTTCATCTGAAAATTGATTTTTTGGACTGTACCAAAAATGATTCAAAATGTCAATTGGATCGTGCCTCATGTTGAATAACCACTTTTTAAACCCTTACAGTGACCAAAAGTGCAATATTTACAGAGTTTTGCTTACTCAAAAGCTTCAATTTTGACCCGTTTCAGGCACAGAAATGACTTTAAACACACTTATTTTATTTGAAAAAGTCATAATTCACATCCAACAGTCATTTAGAGTCAAAAGATTAAATGTTAAAATTTCATCATTATAGACCATTTTGGGAACGTTCGACATGTCCGGAGTCATCGTTTTTCATCCGAAAATTGATTTTTTGGACTGTACCAAAAATGATTCAAAATCATAATAATAATAATAATAATAAAACATTTATTAAGCGCATGGCTGCACAGCTGTGTATCCCCGCGCTGATTGCTGAAAAAAACCTCACAGAGAATCAAGAGAGGAATGGATCGTGCCTCATGTTGAATAACCACTTTTTAAACCCTCACAGTGACCAAAATTGCCATTTTTACAGAGTTTTGCATACTCAAAAGCTACAATTTTGACCCGTTTCAGGCACAGAAATGACTTTAAACACACCTATTTTAGTTGAAAAAGTCATAATTCACATCCAATAGTCATTTAGAGTCAAAAGATTAAATGTTAAAATTTCATCATTATAGACCATTTTGGGAACGTTCGACATGTCCGGAGTCATCGTTTTTCATCCGAAAATTGATTTTCTGGACTGTACCAAAAATGATTCAAAATGTCAATTGGATCGTGCCTCATGTTGAATAACCACTTTTTAAACCCTCACAGTGACCAAAATGGCCATTTTTACAGAGTTTTGCTTACTCAAAAGCTTCAATTTTGACCCGTTTCAGGCACAGAAATGACTTTAAACACACTTATTTTAGTTGAAAAAGTCATAATTCACATCCAACAGTCATTTAGAGTCAAAAGATTAAATGTTAAAATTTCATCATAATAGACCATTTTGGGAACGTTCGACATGTCCGGAGTCATCGTTTTTCATCCGAAAATTGATTTTTTGGACGGTACCAAAAATGATTCAAAATGTCAATTGGATCGTGCCTCATGTTGAATAACCACTTTTTAAACCCTCACAGTGACCAAAAGTGCAATTTTTACAGAGTTTTTCTTCCTCAAAAGCTTCAATTTTGACCCGTTTCAGGCACAGAAATGACTTTAAACACACTTATTTTAGTTGAAAAAGTCATAATTCACATCCAATAGTCATTTAGAGTCAAAAGATTAAATGTTAAAATTTCATCATTATAGACCATTTTGGGAACGTTCGACATGTCCGGAGTCATCGTTTTTCATCCGAAAATTGATTTTCTGGACTGTACCAAAAATGATTCAAAATGTCAATTGGATCGTGCCTCATGTTGAATAACCACTTTTTAAACCCTCACAGTGACCAAAATGGCCATTTTTACAGAGTTTTGCTTACTCAAAAGCTTCAATTTTGACCCGTTTCAGGCACAGAAATGACTTTAAACACACTTATTTTAGTTGAAAAAGTCATAATTCACATCCAACAGTCATTTAGAGTCAAAAGATTAAATGTTAAAATTTCATCATAATAGACCATTTTGGGAACGTTCGACATGTCCGGAGTCATCGTTTCTCATCCGAAAATTGATTTTTTGGACTGTACCAAAAATGATTCAAAATGTCAATTGGATTGTGCCTCATGTTGAATAACCACTTTTTAAACCCTCACAGTGACCAAAATCGCCATTTTTACAGAGTTTTGCTTACTCAAAAGCTTCAATTTTGACACGTTTCAGGCACAGAAATGACTTTAAACACACTTATTTTAGTTAAAAAAGTCATAATTCACATCCAACAGTCATTTAGGGTCAAAAGATTAAATGTTAAAATTTCATCATTATAGACCATTTTGGGAACGTTCGACATGTCCGGAGTTATCGTTTTTCATCCGAAAATTGATTTTTTGGACTGTACCAAAAATGATTCAAAATGTCAATTGGATCGTGCCTCATGTTGAATAACCACTTTTTAAACCCTCACAGTGACCAAAATTGCAATTTTTACAGAGTTTTGCATACTCAAAAGCTGCAATTTTGACCCGTTTCAGGCACAGAAATGACTTTAAACACACTTATTTTAGTTGAAAAAGTCATAATGCACATCCAACAGTCATTTAGAGTCAAAAGATTAAATGTTAAAATTTCATCATTATAGACCATTTTGGGAACGTTCGACATGTCCGGAGTCATCGTTTTTCATCCGAAAATTGATTTTTTGGACTGTACCAAAAATGATTCAAAATGTCAATTGGATCGTGCCTCATGTTGAATAACCACTTTTTAAACCCTCACAGTGACCAAAATTGCCATTTTTACAGAGTTTTGCTTACTCAAAAGCTTCAATTTTGACCCGTTTCAGGCACAGAAATGACTTTAAACACACTTATTTTAGTTGAAAAAGTCATAATTCACATCCAACAGTCATTTGGAGTCAAAAGATTAAATGTTAAAATTTCATCATAATAGACCATTTTGGGAACGTTCGACATGTCCGGAGTCATCGTTTTTCATCCGAAAATTGATTTTTTGGACTGTACCAAAAATGATTCAAAATGTCAATTGGATCGTGCCTCATGTTGAATAACCACTTTTTAAACCCTCACAGTGA
This sequence comes from Lissotriton vulgaris, assembly GCF_964263255.1. NCBI lineage: Eukaryota > Metazoa > Chordata > Amphibia > Caudata > Salamandridae > Lissotriton > Lissotriton vulgaris. Next base: position 665,003 of record NW_028242254.1, read on the forward strand.
CCAAAATTGCCATTTTTACAGAGTTTTGCATACTCAAAAGCTACAATTTTGACCCGTTTCAGGCACAGAAATGACTTTAAACACACTTATTTTAGTTGAAAAAGTCATAATGCACATCCAACAGTCATTTAGAGTCAAAAGATTAAATGTTAAAATTTCATCATTATAGACCATTTTGGGAACGTTCGACATGTCCGGAGTCATCGTTTTTCATCTGAAAATTGATTTTTTGGACTGTACCAAAAATGATTCAAAATGTCAATTGGATCGTGCCTCATGTTGAATAACCACTTTTTAAACCCTTACAGTGACCAAAAGTGCAATATTTACAGAGTTTTGCTTACTCAAAAGCTTCAATTTTGACCCGTTTCAGGCACAGAAATGACTTTAAACACACTTATTTTAGTTTAAAAAGTCATAATTCGCATCCAATAGTCATTTAGAGTCAAAAGAATAAATGTTAAAATTTCATCATTATAGACCATTTTGGGAACGTTCGACATGTCCGGAGTCATCGTTTTTCATCCGAAAATTGATTTTCTGGACTGTACCAAAAATGATTCAAAATGTCAATTGGATCGTGCCTCATGTTGAATAACCACTTTTTAAACCCTCACAGTGACCAAAATGGCCATTTTTACAGAGTTTTGCTTACTCAAAAGCTTCAATTTTGACTCGTTTCAGGCACAGAAATGACTTTAAACACACTTATTTTAGTTGAAAAAGTCATAATGCACATCCAACAGTCATTTAGAGTCAAAAGATTAAATGTTAAAATTTCATCATTATAGACCATTTTGGGAACGTTCGACATGTCCGGAGTCATCGTTTTTCATCCGAAAATTGATTTTTTGGACTGTACCAAAAATGATTCAAAATGTCAATTGGATCGTGCCTCATGTTGAATAACCACTTTTTAAACCCTCACAGTGACCAAAATTGCCATTTTTACAGAGTTTTGCTTACTCAAAAGCTTCAATTTTGACCCGTTTCAGGCACAGAAATGACTTTAAACACACTTATTTTATTTGAAAAAGTCATAATTCACATCCAACAGTCATTTAGAGTCAAAAGATTAAATGTTAAAATTTCATCATTATAGACCATTTTGGGAACGTTCGACATGTCCGGAGTCATCGTTTTTCATCCGAAAATTGATTTTTTGGACTGTACCAAAAATGATTCAAAATCATAATAATAATAATAATAATAAAACATTTATTAAGCGCATGGCTGCACAGCTGTGTATCCCCGCGCTGATTGCTGAAAAAAAACTCACAGAGAATCAAGAGAGGAATGGATCGTGCCTCATGTTGAATACCCACTTTTTAAACCCTCACAGTGACCAAAATTGCCATTTTTACAGAGTTTTGCATACTCAAAAGCTACAATTTTGACCCGTTTCAGGCACAGAAATGACTTTAAACACACCTATTTTAGTTGAAAAAGTCATAATGCACATCCAACAGTCATTTAGAGTCAAAAGATTAAATGTTAAAATTTCATCATTATAGACCATTTTGGGAACGTTCGACATGTCCGGAGTCATCGTTTTTCATCCGAAAATTGATTTTTTGGACTGTACCAAAAATGATTCAAAATGTCAATTGGATCGTGCCTCATGTTGAATAACCACTTTTTAAACCCTCACAGTGACCAAAAGTGCAATTTTTACAGAGTTTTTCTTACTCAAAAGCTTCAATTTTGACCCGTTTCAGGCACAGAAATGACTTTAAACACACTTATTTTAGTTGAAAAAGTCATAATTCACATCCAATAGTCATTTAGAGTCAAAAGATTAAATGTTAAAATTTCATCATTATAGACCATTTTGGGAACGTTCGACATGTCCGGAGTTATCGTTTTTCATCCGAAAATTGATTTTTTGGACTGTACCAAAAATGATTCAAAATGTCAATTGGATCGTGCCTCATGTTGAATAACCACTTTTTAAACCCTCACAGTGACCAAAATTGCAATTTTTACAGAGTTTTGCATACTCAAAAGCTGCAATTTTGACCCGTTTCAGGCACAGAAATGACTTTAAACACACTTATTTTAGTTGAAAAAGTCATAATGCACATCCAACAGTCATTTAGAGTCAAAAGATTAAATGTTAAAATTTCATCATTATAGACCATTTTGGGAACGTTCGACATGTCCGGAGTCATCGTTTTTCATCCGAAAATTGATTTTTTGGACTGTACCAAAAATGATTCAAAATGTCAATTGGATCGTGCCTCATGTTGAATAACCACTTTTTAAACCCTCACAGTGACCAAAATTGCCATTTTTACAGAGTTTTGCTTACTCAAAAGCTTCAATTTTGACCCGTTTCAGGCACAGAAATGACTTTAAACACACTTATTTTAGTTGAAAAAGTCATAATTCACATCCAACAGTCATTTGGAGTCAAAAGATTAAATGTTAAAATTTCATCATAATAGACCATTTTGGGAACGTTCGACATGTCCGGAGTCATCGTTTTTCATCCGAAAATTGATTTTTTGGACTGTACCAAAAATGATTCAAAATGTCAATTGGATCGTGCCTCATGTTGAATAACCACTTTTTAAACCCTCACAGTGACCAAAATTGCCATTTTTACAGAGTTTTGCATACTCAAAAGCTACAATTTTGACCCGTTTCAGGCACAGAAATGACTTTAAACACACTTATTTTAGTTGAAAAAGTCATAATGCACATCCAACAGTCATTTAGAGTCAAAAGATTAAATGTTAAAATTTCATCATTATAGACCATTTTGGGAACGTTCGACATGTCCGGAGTCATCGTTTTTCATCTGAAAATTGATTTTTTGGACTGTACCAAAAATGATTCAAAATGTCAATTGGATCGTGCCTCATGTTGAATAACCACTTTTTAAACCCTTACAGTGACCAAAAGTGCAATATTTACAGAGTTTTGCTTACTCAAAAGCTTCAATTTTGACCCGTTTCAGGCACAGAAATGACTTTAAACACACTTATTTTAGTTTAAAAAGTCATAATTCGCATCCAATAGTCATTTAGAGTCAAAAGAATAAATGTTAAAATTTCATCATTATAGACCATTTTGGGAACGTTCGACATGTCCGGAGTCATCGTTTTTCATCCGAAAATTGATTTTCTGGACTGTACCAAAAATGATTCAAAATGTCAATTGGATCGTGCCTCATGTTGAATAACCACTTTTTAAACCCTCACAGTGACCAAAATGGCCATTTTTACAGAGTTTTGCTTACTCAAAAGCTTCAATTTTGACTCGTTTCAGGCACAGAAATGACTTTAAACACACTTATTTTAGTTGAAAAAGTCATAATGCACATCCAACAGTCATTTAGAGTCAAAAGATTAAATGTTAAAATTTCATCATTATAGACCATTTTGGGAACGTTCGACATGTCCGGAGTCATCGTTTTTCATCCGAAAATTGATTTTTTGGACTGTACCAAAAATGATTCAAAATGTCAATTGGATCGTGCCTCATGTTGAATAACCACTTTTTAAACCCTCACAGTGACCAAAATTGCCATTTTTACAGAGTTTTGCTTACTCAAAAGCTTCAATTTTGACCCGTTTCAGGCACAGAAATGACTTTAAACACACTTATTTTATTTGAAAAAGTCATAATTCACATCCAACAGTCATTTAGAGTCAAAAGATTAAATGTTAAAATTTCATCATTATAGACCATTTTGGGAACGTTCGACATGTCCGGAGTCATCGTTTTTCATCCGAAAATTGATTTTTTGGACTGTACCAAAAATGATTCAAAATCATAATAATAATAATAATAATAAAACATTTATTAAGCGCATGGCTGCACAGCTGTGTATCCCCGCGCTGATTGCTGAAAAAAAACTCACAGAGAATTAAGAGAGGAATGGATCGTGCCTCATGTTGAATACCCACTTTTTAAACCCTCACAGTGACCAAAATTGCCATTTTTACAGAGTTTTGCATACTCAAAAGCTACAATTTTGACCCGTTTCAGGCACAGAAATGACTTTAAACACACCTATTTTAGTTGAAAAAGTCATAATGCACATCCAACAGTCATTTAGAGTCAAAAGATTAAATGTTAAAATTTCATCATTATAGACCATTTTGGGAACGTTCGACATGTCCGGAGTCATCGTTTTTCATCCGAAAATTGATTTTTTGGACTGTACCAAAAATGATTCAAAATGTCAATTGGATCGTGCCTCATGTTGAATAACCACTTTTTAAACCCTCACAGTGACCAAAAGTGCAATTTTTACAGAGTTTTTCTTACTCAAAAGCTTCAATTTTGACCCGTTTCAGGCACAGAAATGACTTTAAACACACTTATTTTAGTTGAAAAAGTCATAATTCACATCCAATAGTCATTTAGAGTCAAAAGATTAAATGTTAAAATTTCATCATTATAGACCATTTTGGGAACGTTCGACATGTCCGGAGTCATCGTTTTTCATCCGAAAATTGATTTTCTGGACTGTACCAAAAATGATTCAAAATGTCAATTGGATCGTGCCTCATGTTGAATAACCACTTTTTAAACCCTCACAGTGACCAAAATGGCCATTTTTACAGAGTTTTGCTTACTCAAAAGCTTCAATTTTGACCCGTTTCAGGCACAGAAATGACTTTAAACACACTTATTTTAGTTGAAAAAGTCATAATTCACATCCAACAGTCATTTAGAGTCAAAAGATTAAATGTTAAAATTTCATCATAATAGACCATTTTGGGAACGTTCGACATGTCCGGAGTCATCGTTTCTCATCCGAAAATAGATTTTTTGGACTGTACCAAAAATGATTCAAAATGTCAATTGGATTGTGCCTCATGTTGAATAACCACTTTTTAAACCCTCACAGTGACCAAAATCGCCATTTTTACAGAGTTTTGCTTACTCAAAAGCTTCAATTTTGACACGTTTCAGGCACAGAAATGACTTTAAACACACTTATTTTAGTTGAAAAAGTCATAATGCACATCCAACAGTCATTTAGAGTCAAAAGATTAAATGTTAAAATTTCATCATTATAGACCATTTTGGGAACGTTCGACATGTCCGGAGTCATCGTTTTTCATCCGAAAATAGATTTTTTGGACTGTACCAAAAATGATTCAAAATGTCAATTGGATCGTGCCTCATGTTGAATAACCACTTTTTAAACCCTCACAGTGACCAAAATTGCCATTTTTACAGAGTTTTGCTTACTCAAAAGCTTCAATTTTGACCCGTTTCAGGCACAGAAATGACTTTAAACACACTTATTTTAGTTGAAAAAGTCATAATTCACATCCAACAGTCATTTGGAGTCAAAAGATTAATTGTTAAAATTTCATCATAATAGACCATTTTGGGAACGTTCGACATGTCCGGAGTCATCGTTTTTCATCCGAAAATTGATTTTTTGGACTGTACCAAAAATGATTCAAAATGTCAATTGGATCGTGCCTCATGTTGAATAACCACTTTTTAAACCCTCACAGTGACCAAAATTGCCATTTTTACAGAGTTTTGCATACTCAAAAGCTTCAATTTTGACCCGTTTCAGGCACAGAAATGACTTTAAACACACTTATTTTAGTTGAAAAAGTCATAATTCACATCCAACAGTCATTTGGAGTCAAAAGATTAATTGTTAAAATTTCATCATAATAGACCATTTTGGGAACGTTCGACATGTCCGGAGTCATCGTTTTTCATCCGAAAATTGATTTTTTGGACTGTACCAAAAATGATTCAAAATGTCAATTGGATCGTGCCTCATGTTGAATAACCACTTTTTAAACCCTCACAGTGACCAAAATTGCCATTTTTACAGAGTTTTGCATACTCAAAAGCTTCAATTTTGACCCGTTTCAGGCACAGAAATGACTTTAAACACACTTATTTTATTTGAAAAAGTCATAATTCACATCCAACAGTCATTTAGAGTCAAAATATTAAATGTTAAAATTTCATCATTATAGACCATTTTGGGAACATTCGACATGTCCGGAGTCATCGTTTTTCATCCGAAAATTGATTTTTTGGACTGTACCAAAAATGATTCAAAATGTCAATTGGATCGTGCCTCATGTTGAATAACCACTTTTTAAACCCTCACAGTGACCAAAATTGCCATTTTTACAGAGTTTTGCATACTCAAAAGCTACAATTTTGACCCGTTTCAGGCACAGAAATGACTTTAAACACACTTATTTTAGTTGAAAAAGTCATAATGCACATCCAACAGTCATTTAGAGTCAAAAGATTAAATGTTAAAATTTCATCATTATAGACCATTTTGGGAACGTTCGACATGTCCGGAGTTATCGTTTTTCATCCGAAAATTGATTTTTTGGACTGTACCAAAAATGATTCAAAATGTCAATTGGATCGTGCCTCATGTTGAATAACCACTTTTTAAACCCTCACAGTGACCAAAATTGCAATTTTTACAGAGTTTTGCATACTCAAAAGCTGCAATTTTGACCCGTTTCAGGCACAGAAATGACTTTAAACACACTTATTTTAGTTGAAAAAGTCATAATGCACATCCAACAGTCATTTAGAGTCAAAAGATTAAATGTTAAAATTTCATCATTATAGACCATTTTGGGAACGTTCGACATGTCCGGAGTCATCGTTTTTCATCCGAAAATAGATTTTTTGGACTGTACCAAAAATGATTCAAAATGTCAATTGGATCGTGCCTCATGTTGAATAACCACTTTTTAAACCCTCACAGTGACCAAAATTGCCATTTTTACAGAGTTTTGCTTACTCAAAAGCTTCAATTTTGACCCGTTTCAGGCACAGAAATGACTTTAAACACACTTATTTTAGTTGAAAAAGTCATAATTCACATCCAACAGTCATTTGGAGTCAAAAGATTAAATGTTAAAATTTCATCATAATAGACCATTTTGGGAACGTTCGACATGTCCGGAGTCATCGTTTTTCATCCGAAAATTGATTTTTTGGACTGTACCAAAAATGATTCAAAATGTCAATTGGATCGTGCCTCATGTTGAATAACCACTTTTTAAACCCTCACAGTGACCAAAATGGCCATTTTTACAGAGTTTTGCTTACTCAAAAGCTACAATTTTGACCCGTTTCAGGCACAGAAATGACTTTAAACACACTTATTTTAGTTGAAAAAGTCATAATGCACATCCAACAGTCATTTAGAGTCAAAAGATTAAATGTTAAAATTTCATCATTATAGACCATTTTGGGAACGTTCGACATGTCCGGAGTCATCGTTTTTCATCTGAAAATTGATTTTTTGGACTGTACCAAAAATGATTCAAAATGTCAATTGGATCGTGCCTCATGTTGAATAACCACTTTTAAAACCCTCACAGTGACCAAAAGTGCAATATTTACAGAGTTTTGCTTACTCAAAAGCTTCAATTTTGACCCGTTTCAGGCACAGAAATGACTTTAAACACACTTATTTTAGTTTAAAAAGTCATAATTCACATCCAATAGTCATTTAGAGTCAAAAGAATGAATGTTAAAATTTCATCATTATAGACCATTTTGGGAACGTTCGACATGTCCGGAGTCATCGTTTTTCATCCGAAAATTGATTTTCTGGACTGTACCAAAAATGATTCAAAATGTCAATTGGATCGTGCCTCATGTTGAATAACCACTTTTTAAACCCTCACAGTGACCAAAATTGCAATTTTTACAGAGTTTTGCTTACTCAAAAGCTTCAATTTTGACTCGTTTCAGGCACAGAAATGACTTTAAACACACTTATTTTAGTTGAAAAAGTCATAATGCACATCCAACAGTCATTTAGAGTCAAAAGATTAAATGTTAAAATTTCATCATTATAGACCATTTTGGGAACGTTCGACATGTCCGGAGTCATCGTTTTTCATCCGAAAATAGATTTTTTGGACTGTACCAAAAATGATTCAAAATGTCAATTGGATCGTGCCTCATGTTGAATAACCACTTTTTAAACCCTCACAGTGACCAAAATTGCCATTTTTACAGAGTTTTGCTTACTCAAAAGCTTCAATTTTGACCCGTTTCAGGCACAGAAATGACTTTAAACACACTTATTTTATTTGAAAAAGTCATAATTCACATCCAACAGTCATTTAGAGTCAAAAGATTAAATGTTAAAATTTCATCATTATAGACCATTTTGGGAACGTTCGACATGTCCGGAGTCATCGTTTTTCATCCGAAAATTGATTTTTTGGACTGTACCAAAAATGATTCAAAATCATAATAATAATAATAAAACATTTATTAAGCGCATGGCTGCACAGCTGTGTATCCCCGCGCTGATTGCTGAAAAAAAACTCACAGAGAATCAAGAGAGGAATGGATCGTGCCTCATGTTGAATACCCACTTTTTAAACCCTCACAGTGACCAAAATTGCCATTTTTACAGAGTTTTGCATACTCAAAAGCTACAATTTTGACCCGTTTCAGGCACAGAAATGACTTTAAACACACCTATTTTAGTTGAAAAAGTCATAATGCACATCCAACAGTCATTTAGAGTCAAAAGATTAAATGTTAAAATTTCATCATTATAGACCATTTTGGGAACGTTCGACATGTCCGGAGTCATCGTTTTTCATCCGAAAATTGATTTTTTGGACTGTACCAAAAATGATTCAAAATGTCAATTGGATCGTGCCTCATGTTGAATAACCACTTTTTAAACCCTCACAGTGACCAAAAGTGCAATTTTTACAGAGTTTTTCTTACTCAAAAGCTTCAATTTTGACCCGTTTCAGGCACAGAAATGACTTTAAACACACTTATTTTAGTTGAAAAAGTCATAATTCACATCCAATAGTCATTTAGAGTCAAAAGATTAAATGTTAAAATTTCATCATTATAGACCATTTTGGGAACGTTCGACATGTCCGGAGTCATCGTTTTTCATCCGAAAATTGATTTTCTGGACTGTACCAAAAATGATTCAAAATGTCAATTGGATCGTGCCTCATGTTGAATAACCACTTTTTAAACCCTCACAGTGACCAAAATGGCCATTTTTACAGAGTTTTGCTTACTCAAAAGCTTCAATTTTGACCCGTTTCAGGCACAGAAATGACTTTAAACACACTTATTTTAGTTGAAAAAGTCATAATTCACATCCAACAGTCATTTAGAGTCAAAAGATTAAATGTTAAAATTTCATCATAATAGACCATTTTGGGAACGTTCGACATGTCCGGAGTCATCGTTTCTCATCCGAAAATAGATTTTTTGGACTGTACCAAAAATGATTCAAAATGTCAATTGGATTGTGCCTCATGTTGAATAACCACTTTTTAAACCCTCACAGTGACCAAAATCGCCATTTTTACAGAGTTTTGCTTACTCAAAAGCTTCAATTTTGACACGTTTCAGGCACAGAAATGACTTTAAACACACTTATTTTAGTTGAAAAAGTCATAATGCACATCCAACAGTCATTTAGAGTCAAAAGATTAAATGTTAAAATTTCATCATTATAGACCATTTTGGGAACGTTCGACATGTCCGGAGTCATCGTTTTTCATCCGAAAATAGATTTTTTGGACTGTACCAAAAATGATTCAAAATGTCAATTGGATCGTGCCTCATGTTGAATAACCACTTTTTAAACCCTCACAGTGACCAAAATTGCCATTTTTACAGAGTTTTGCTTACTCAAAAGCTTCAATTTTGACCCGTTTCAGGCACAGAAATGACTTTAAACACACTTATTTTAGTTGAAAAAGTCATAATTCACATCCAACAGTCATTTGGAGTCAAAAGATTAATTGTTAAAATTTCATCATAATAGACCATTTTGGGAACGTTCGACATGTCCGGAGTCATCGTTTTTCATCCGAAAATTGATTTTTTGGACTGTACCAAAAATGATTCAAAATGTCAATTGGATCGTGCCTCATGTTGAATAACCACTTTTTAAACCCTCACAGTGACCAAAATTGCCATTTTTACAGAGTTTTGCATACTCAAAAGCTTCAATTTTGACCCGTTTCAGGCACAGAAATGACTTTAAACACACTTATTTTATTTGAAAAAGTCATAATTCACATCCAACAGTCATTTAGAGTCAAAATATTAAATGTTAAAATTTCATCATTATAGACCATTTTGGGAACATTCGACATGTCCGGAGTCATCGTTTTTCATCCGAAAATTGATTTTTTGGACTGTACCAAAAATGATTCAAAATGTCAATTGGATCGTGCCTCATGTTGAATAACCACTTTTTAAACCCTCACAGTGACCAAAATTGCCATTTTTACAGAGTTTTGCATACTCAAAAGCTACAATTTTGACCCGTTTCAGGCACAGAAATGACTTTAAACACACTTATTTTAGTTGAAAAAGTCATAATGCACATCCAACAGTCATTTAGAGTCAAAAGATTAAATGTTAAAATTTCATCATTATAGACCATTTTGGGAACGTTCGACATGTCCGGAGTTATCGTTTTTCATCCGAAAATTGATTTTTTGGACTGTACCAAAAATGATTCAAAATGTCAATTGGATCGTGCCTCATGTTGAATAACCACTTTTTAAACCCTCACAGTGACCAAAATTGCAATTTTTACAGAGTTTTGCATACTCAAAAGCTGCAATTTTGACCCGTTTCAGGCACAGAAATGACTTTAAACACACTTATTTTAGTTGAAAAAGTCATAATGCACATCCAACAGTCATTTAGAGTCAAAAGATTAAATGTTAAAATTTCATCATTATAGACCATTTTGGGAACGTTCGACATGTCCGGAGTCATCGTTTTTCATCCGAAAATAGATTTTTTGGACTGTACCAAAAATGATTCAAAATGTCAATTGGATCGTGCCTCATGTTGAATAACCACTTTTTAAACCCTCACAGTGACCAAAATTGCCATTTTTACAGAGTTTTGCTTACTCAAAAGCTTCAATTTTGACCCGTTTCAGGCACAGAAATGACTTTAAACACACTTATTTTAGTTGAAAAAGTCATAATTCACATCCAACAGTCATTTGGAGTCAAAAGATTAAATGTTAAAATTTCATCATAATAGACCATTTTGGGAACGTTCGACATGTCCGGAGTCATCGTTTTTCATCCGAAAATTGATTTTTTGGACTGTACCAAAAATGATTCAAAATGTCAATTGGATCGTGCCTCATGTTGAATAACCACTTTTTAAACCCTCACAGTGACCAAAATGGCCATTTTTACAGAGTTTTGCTTACTCAAAAGCTACAATTTTGACCCGTTTCAGGCACAGAAATGACTTTAAACACACTTATTTTAGTTGAAAAAGTCATAATGCACATCCAACAGTCATTTAGAGTCAAAAGATTAAATGTTAAAATTTCATCATTATAGACCATTTTGGGAACGTTCGACATGTCCGGAGTCATCGTTTTTCATCTGAAAATTGATTTTTTGGACTGTACCAAAAATGATTCAAAATGTCAATTGGATCGTGCCTCATGTTGAATAACCACTTTTAAAACCCTCACAGTGACCAAAAGTGCAATATTTACAGAGTTTTGCTTACTCAAAAGCTTCAATTTTGACCCGTTTCAGGCACAGAAATGACTTTAAACACACTTATTTTAGTTTAAAAAGTCATAATTCACATCCAATAGTCATTTAGAGTCAAAAGAATGAATGTTAAAATTTCATCATTATAGACCATTTTGGGAACGTTCGACATGTCCGGAGTCATCGTTTTTCATCCGAAAATTGATTTTCTGGACTGTACCAAAAATGATTCAAAATGTCAATTGGATCGTGCCTCATGTTGAATAACCACTTTTTAAACCCTCACAGTGACCAAAATTGCAATTTTTACAGAGTTTTGCTTACTCAAAAGCTTCAATTTTGACTCGTTTCAGGCACAGAAATGACTTTAAACACACTTATTTTAGTTGAAAAAGTCATAATGCACATCCAACAGTCATTTAGAGTCAAAAGATTAAATGTTAAAATTTCATCATTATAGACCATTTTGGGAACGTTCGACATGTCCGGAGTCATCGTTTTTCATCCGAAAATTGATTTTTTGGACTGTACCAAAAATGATTCAAAATCATAATAATAATAATAAAACATTTATTAAGCGCATGGCTGCACAGCTGTGTATCCCCGCGCTGATTGCTGAAAAAAAACTCACAGAGAATCAAGAGAGGAATGGATCGTGCCTCATGTTGAATAACCACTTTTTAAACCCTCACAGTGACCAAAAGTGCAATTTTTACAGAGTTTTTCTTACTCAAAAGCTTCAATTTTGACCCGTTTCAGGCACAGAAATGACTTTAAACACACTTATTTTAGTTGAAAAAGTCATAATTCACATCCAATAGTCATTTAGAGTCAAAAGATTAAATGTTAAAATTTCATCATTATAGACCATTTTGGGAACGTTCGACATGTCCGGAGTCATCGTTTTTCATCCGAAAATTGATTTTCTGGACTGTACCAAAAATGATTCAAAATGTCAATTGGATCGTGCCTCATGTTGAATAACCACTTTTTAAACCCTCACAGTGACCAAAATGGCCATTTTTACAGAGTTTTGCTGACTCAAAATCTTCAATTTTGACCCGTTTCAGGCACAGAAATGACTTTAAACACACTTATTTTAGTTGAAAAAGTCATAATTCACATCCAACAGTCATTTAGAGTCAAAAGATTAAATGTTAAAATTTCATCATAATAGACCATTTTGGGAACGTTCGACATGTCCGGAGTCATCGTTTCTCATCCGAAAATTGATATTTTGGACTGTACCAAAAATGATTCAAAATGTCAATTGGATTGTGCCTCATGTTGAATAACCACTTTTTAAACCCTCACAGTGACCAAAATCGCCATTTTTACAGAGTTTTGCTTACTCAAAAGCTTCAATTTTGACACGTTTCAGGCACAGAAATGACTTTAAACACACTTATTTTAGTTAAAAAAGTCATAATTCACATCCAACAGTCATTTAGGGTCAAAAGATTAAATGGTAAAATTTCATCATTATAGACCATTTTGGGAACGTTCGACGACATCGTTTTTCATCCGAAAATTGATTTTTTGGACTGTACCAAAAATGATTCAAAATGTCAATTGGATCGTGCCTCATGTTGAATAACCACTTTTTAAACCCTCACAGTGACCAAAATTGCAATTTTTACAGAGTTTTGCATACTCAAAAGCTGCAATTTTGACCCGTTTCAGGCACAGAAATGACTTTAAACACACTTATTTTAGTTGAAAAAGTCATAATGCACATCCAACAGTCATTTAGAGTCAAAAGATTAAATGTTAAAATTTCATCATTATAGACCATTTTGGGAACGTTCGACATGTCCGGAGTCATCGTTTTTCATCCAAAAATTGATTTTTTGGACTGTACCAAAAATGATTCAAAATGTCAATTGGATCGTGCCTCATGTTGAATAACCACTTTTTAAACCCTCACAGTGACCAAAATGGCCATTTTTACAGAGTTTTGCTTACTCAAAAGCTTCAATTTTGACCCGTTTCAGGCACAGAAATGACTTTAAACACACTTATTTTAGTTGAAAAAGTCATAATTCACATCCAACAGTCATTTGGAGTCAAAAGATTAAATGTTAAAATTTCATCATAATAGACCATTTTGGAAACGTTCGACATGTCCGGAGTCATCGTTTTTAATCCGAAAATTGATTTTTTGGACTGTACCAAAAATGATTCAAAATGTCAATTGGATCGTGCCTCATGTTGAATAACCACTTTTTAAACCCTCACAGTGACCAAAATGGCCATTTTTACAGAGTTTTGCTTACTCAAAAGCTTCAATTTTGACCCGTTTCAGGCACGGAAATGACTTTAAACACACTTATTTTATTTGAAAAAGTCATAATTCACATCCAACAGTCATTTAGAGTCAAAATATTAAATGTTAAAATTTCATCATTATAGACCATTTTGGGAACGTTCGACATGTCCGGAGTCATCGTTTTTCATCCGAAAATTGATTTTTTGGACTGTACCAAAAATGATTCAAAATGTCAATTGGATCGTGCCTCATGTTGAATAACCACTTTTTAAACCCTCACAGTGACCAAAATTGCCATTTTTACAGAGTTTTGCATACTCAAAAGCTACAATTTTGACCCGTTTCAGGCACAGAAATGACTTTAAACACACTTATTTTAGTTGAAAAAGTCATAATGCACATCCAACAGTCATTTAGAGTCAAAAGATTAAATGTTAAAATTTCATCATTATAGACCATTTTGGGAACGTTCGACATGTCCGGAGTCATCGTTTTTCATCTGAAAATTGATTTTTTGGACTGTACCAAAAATGATTCAAAATGTCAATTGGATCGTGCCTCATGTTGAATAACCACTTTTTAAACCCTTACAGTGACCAAAAGTGCAATATTTACAGAGTTTTGCTTACTCAAAAGCTTCAATTTTGACCCGTTTCAGGCACAGAAATGACTTTAAACACACTTATTTTAGTTTAAAAAGTCATAATTCACATCCAATAGTCATTTAGAGTCAAAAGAATAAATGTTAAAATTTCATCATTATAGACCATTTTGGGAACGTTCGACATGTCCGGAGTCGTCGTTTTTCATCCGAAAATTGATTTTCTGGACTGTACCAAAAATGATTCAAAATGTCAATTGGATCGTGCCTCATGTTGAATAACCACTTTTTAAACCCTCACAGTGACCAAAATGGCCATTTTTACAGAGTTTTGCTTACTCAAAAGCTTCAATTTTGACTCGTTTCAGGCACAGAAATGACTTTAAACACACTTATTTTAGTTGAAAAAGTCATAATGCACATCCAACAGTCATTTAGAGTCAAAAGATTAAATGTTAAAATTTCATCATTATAGACCATTTTGGGAACGTTCGACATGTCCGGAGTCATCGTTTTTCATCCGAAAATTTATTTTTTGGACTGTACCAAAAATGATTCAAAATCATAATAATAATAATAATAATAAAACATTTATTAAGCGCATGGCTGCACAGCTGTGTATCCCCGCGCTGATTGCTGAAAAAAAACTCACAGAGAATCAAGAGAGGAATGTATCGTGCCTCATGTTGAATAACCACTTTTTAAACCCTCACAGTGACCAAAATTGCCATTTTTACAGAGTTTTGCATACTCAAAAGCTACAATTTTGACCCGTTTCAGGCACAGAAATGACTTTAAACACACTTATTTTAGTTGAAAAAGTCATAATGCACATCCAACAGTCATTTAGAGTCAAAAGATTAAATGTTAAAATTTCATCATTATAGACCATTTTGGGAACGTTCGACATGTCCGGAGTCATCGTTTTTCATCTGAAAATTGATTTTTTGGACTGTACCAAAAATGATTCAAAATGTCAATTGGATCGTGCCTCATGTTGAATAACCACTTTTTAAACCCTCACAGTGACCAAAAGTGCAATATTTACAGAGTTTTGCTCACTCAAAAGCTTCAATTTTGACCCGTTTCAGGCACAGAAATGACTTTAAACACACTTATTTTAGTTTAAAAAGTCATAATTCACATCCAATAGTCATTTAGAGTCAAAAGAATAAATGTTAAAATTTCATCATTATAGACCATTTTGGGAACGTTCGACATGTCCGGAGTCATCGTTTTTCATCCGAAAATTGATTTTCTGGACTGTACCAAAAATGATTCAAAATGTCAATTGGATCGTGCCTCATGTTGAATAACCACTTTTTAAACCCTCACAGTGACCAAAATTGCCATTTTTACAGAGTTTTGCTTACTCAAAAGCTTCAATTTTGACTCGTTTCAGGCACAGAAATGACTTTAAACACACTTATTTTAGTTGAAAAAGTCATAATGCACATCCAACAGTCATTTAGAGTCAAAAGATTAAATGTTAAAATTTCATCATTATAGACCATTTTGGGAACGTTCGACATGTCCGGAGTCATCGTTTTTCATCCGAAAATTGATTTTTTGGACTGTACCAAAAATGATTCAAAATGTCAATTGGATCGTGCCTCATGTTGAATAACCACTTTTTAAACCCTCACAGTGACCAAAATTGCCATTTTTACAGAGTTTTGCATACTCAAAAGCTACAATTTTGACCCGTTTCAGGCACAGAAATGACTTTAAACACACTTATTTTAGTTGAAAAAGTCATAATGCACATCCAACAGTCATTTAGAGTCAAAAGATTAAATGTTAAAATTTCATCATTATAGACCATTTTGGGAACGTTCGACATGTCCGGAGTCATCGTTTCTCATCCGAAAATTGATTTTTTGGACTGTACCAAAAATGATTCAAAATGTCAATTGGATTGTGCCTCATGTTGAATAACCACTTTTTAAACCCTCACAGTGACCAAAATCGCCATTTTTACAGAGTTTTGCTTACTCAAAAGCTTCAATTTTGACACGTTTCAGGCACAGAAATGACTTTAAACACACTTATTTTAGTTAAAAAAGTCATAATTCACATCCAACAGTCATTTAGGGTCAAAAGATTAAATGTTAAAATTTCATCATTATAGACCATTTTGGGAACGTTCGACGACATCGTTTTTCATCCGAAAATTGATTTTTTGGACTGTACCAAAAATGATTCAAAATGTCAATTGGATCGTGCCTCATGTTGAATAACCACTTTTTAAACCCTCACAGTGACCAAAATTGCAATTTTTACAGAGTTTTGCATACTCAAAAGCTGCAATTTTGACCCGTTTCAGGCACAGAAATGACTTTAAACACACTTATTTTAGTTGAAAAAGTCATAATGCACATCCAACAGTCATTTAGAGTCAAAAGATTAAATGTTAAAATTTCATCATTATAGACCATTTTGGGAACGTTCGACATGTCCGGAGTCATCGTTTTTCATCCGAAAATTGATTTTTTGGACTGTACCAAAAATGATTCAAAATGTCAATTGGATCGTGCCTCATGTTGAATAACCACTTTTTAAACCCTCACAGTGACCAAAATGGCCATTTTTACAGAGTTTTGCTTACTCAAAAGCTTCAATTTTGACCCGTTTCAGGCACAGAAATGACTTTAAACACACTTATTTTAGTTGAAAAAGTCATAATTCACATCCAACAGTCATTTGGAGTCAAAAGATTAAATGTTAAAATTTCATCATAATAGACCATTTTGGGAACGTTCGACATGTCCGGAGTCATCGTTTTTCATCCGAAAATTGATTTTTTGGACTGTACCAAAAATGATTCAAAATGTCAATTGGATCGTGCCTCATGTTGAATAACCACTTTTTAAACCCTCACAGTGACCAAAATGGCCATTTTTACAGAGTTTTGCTTACTCAAAAGCTTCAATTTTGACCCGTTTCAGGCACGGAAATGACTTTAAACACACTTATTTTATTTGAAAAAGTCATAATTCACATCCAACAGTCATTTAGAGTCAAAATATTAAATGTTAAAATTTCATCATTATAGACCATTTTGGGAACGTTCGACATGTCCGGAGTCATCGTTTTTCATCCGAAAATTGATTTTCTGGACTGTACCAAAAATGATTCAAAATGTCAATTGGATCGTGCCTCATGTTGAATAACCACTTTTTAAACACTCACAGTGACCAAAATGGCCATTTTTACAGAGTTTTGCTTACTCAAAAGCTTCAATTTTGACCCGTTTCAGGCACAGAAATGACTTTAAACACACTTATTTTAGTTGAAAAAGTCATAATTCACATCCAACAGTCATTTAGAGTCAAAAGATTAAATGTTAAAATTTCATCATAATAGACCATTTTGGGAACGTTCGACATGTCCGGAGTCATCGTTTCTCATCCGAAAATTGATTTTTTGGACTGTACCAAAAATGATTCAAAATGTCAATTGGATTGTGCCTCATGTTGAATAACCACTTTTTAAACCCTCACAGTGACCAAAATCGCCATTTTTAAAGAGTTTTGCTTACTCAAAAGCTTCAATTTTGACACGTTTCAGGCACAGAAATGACTTTAAACACACTTATTTTAGTTAAAAAAGTCATAATTCACATCCAACAGTCATTTAGGGTCAAAAGATTAAATGTTAAAATTTCATCATTATAGACCATTTTGGGAACGTTCGACGACATCGTTTTTCATCCGAAAATTGATTTTTTGGACTGTACCAAAAATGATTCAAAATGTCAATTGGATCGTGCCTCATGTTGAATAACCACTTTTTAAACCCTCACAGTGACCAAAATTGCAATTTTTACAGAGTTTTGCATACTCAAAAGCTGCAATTTTGACCCGTTTCAGGCACAGAAATGACTTTAAACACACTTATTTTAGTTGAAAAAGTCATAATGCACATCCAACAGTCATTTAGAGTCAAAAGATTAAATGTTAAAATTTCATCATTATAGACCATTTTGGGAACGTTCGACATGTCCGGAGTCATCGTTTTTCATCCGAAAATTGATTTTTTGGACTGTACCAAAAATGATTCAAAATGTCAATTGGATCGTGCCTCATGTTGAATAACCACTTTTTAAACCCTCACAGTGACCAAAATGGCCATTTTTACAGAGTTTTGCTTACTCAAAAGCTTCAATTTTGACCCGTTTCAGGCACAGAAATGACTTTAAACACACTTATTTTAGTTGAAAAAGTCATAATTCACATCCAACAGTCATTTGGAGTCAAAAGATTAAATGTTAAAATTTCATCATAATAGACCATTTTGGGAACGTTCGACATGTCCGGAGTCATCGTTTTTCATCCGAAAATTGATTTTTTGGACTGTACCAAAAATGATTCAAAATGTCAATTGGATCGTGCCTCATGTTGAATAACCACTTTTTAAACCCTCACAGTGACCAAAATGGCCATTTTTACAGAGTTTTGCTTACTCAAAAGCTTCAATTTTGACCCGTTTCAGGCACGGAAATGACTTTAAACACACTTATTTTATTTGAAAAAGTCATAATTCACATCCAACAGTCATTTAGAGTCAAAATATTAAATGTTAAAATTTCATCATTATAGACCATTTTGGGAACGTTCGACATGTCCGGAGTCATCGTTTTTCATCCGAAAATTGATTTTCTGGACTGTACCAAAAATGATTCAAAATGTCAATTGGATCGTGCCTCATGTTGAATAACCACTTTTTAAACACTCACAGTGACCAAAATGGCCATTTTTACAGAGTTTTGCTTACTCAAAAGCTTCAATTTTGACCCGTTTCAGGCACAGAAATGACTTTAAACACACTTATTTTAGTTGAAAAAGTCATAATTCACATCCAACAGTCATTTAGAGTCAAAAGATTAAATGTTAAAATTTCATCATAATAGACCATTTTGGGAACGTTCGACATGTCCGGAGTCATCGTTTCTCATCCGAAAATTGATTTTTTGGACTGTACCAAAAATGATTCAAAATGTCAATTGGATTGTGCCTCATGTTGAATAACCACTTTTTAAACCCTCACAGTGACTAAAATCGCCATTTTTACAGAGTTTTGCTTACTCAAAAGCTTCAATTTTGACACGTTTCAGGCACAGAAATGACTTTAAACACACTTATTTTAGTTAAAAAAGTCATAATTCACATCCAACAGTCATTTAGGGTCAAAAGATTAAATGTTAAAATTTCATCATTATAGACCATTTTGGGAACGTTCGACATGTCCGGAGTTATCGTTTTTCATCCGAAAATTGATTTTTTGGACTGTACCAAAAATGATTCAAAATGTCAATTGGATCGTGCCTCATGTTGAATAACCACTTTTTAAACCCTCACAGTGACCAAAATTGCCATTTTTACAGAGTTTTGCTTACTCAAAAGCTTCAATTTTGACCCGTTTCAGGCACAGAAATGACTTTAAACACACTTATTTTAGTTGAAAAAGTCATAATTCACATCCAACAGTCATTTGGAGTCAAAAGATTAAATGTTAAAATTTCATCATAATAGACCATTTTGGAAACGTTCGACATGTCCGCAGTCATCGTTTTTCATCCAAATATTGATTTTTTGGACTGTACCAAAAATGATTCAAAATGTCAATTGGATCGTGCCTCATGTTGAATAACCACTTTTTAAACCCTCACAGTGACCAAAATGGCCATTTTTACAGAGTTTTGCTTACTCAAAAGCTTCAATTTTGACCCGTTTCAGGCACGGAAATGACTTTAAACACACTTATTTTATTTGAAAAAGTCATAATTCACATCCAACAGTCATTTAGAGTCAAAATATTAAATGTTAAAATTTCATCATTATAGACCATTTTGGGAACGTTCGACATGTCCGGAGTCATCGTTTTTCATCCGAAAATTGATTTTTTGGACTGTACCAAAAATGATTCAAAATGTCAATTGGATCGTGCCTCATGTTGAATAACCACTTTTTAAACCCTCACAGTGACCAAAATTGCCATTTTTACAGAGTTTTGCATACTCAAAAGCTACAATTTTGACCCGTTTCAGGCACAGAAATGACTTTAAACACACTTATTTTAGTTTAAAAAGTCATAATTCACATCCAATAGTCATTTAGAGTCAAAAGAATAAATGTTAAAATTTCATCATTATAGACCATTTTGGGAACGTTCGACATGTCCGGAGTCGTCGTTTTTCATCCGAAAATTGATTTTCTGGACTGTACCAAAAATGATTCAAAATGTCAATTGGATCGTGCCTCATGTTGAATAACCACTTTTTAAACCCTCACAGTGACCAAAATTGCCATTTTTACAGAGTTTTGCATACTCAAAAGCTACAATTTTGACCCGTTTCAGGCACAGAAATGACTTTAAACACACTTATTTTAGTTGAAAAAGTCATAATGCACATCCAACAGTCATTTAGAGTCAAAAGATTAAATGTTAAAATTTCATAATTATAGACCATTTTGGGAACGTTCGACATGTCCGGAGTCATCGTTTTTCATCCGAAAATTGATTTTTTGGACTGTACCAAAAATGATTCAAAATGTCAATTGGATCGTGCCTCATGTTGAATAACCACTTTTTAAACCCTTACAGTGACCAAAAGTGCAATATTTACAGAGTTTTGCTTACTCAAAAGCTTCAATTTTGACCCGTTTCAGGCACAGAAATGACTTTAAACACACTTATTTTAGTTTAAAAAGTCATAATTCACATCCAATAGTCATTTAGAGTCAAAAGAATAAATGTTAAAATTTCATCATTATAGACCATTTTGGGAACGTTCGACATGTCCGGAGTCGTCGTTTTTCATCCGAAAATTGATTTTCTGGACTGTACCAAAAATGATTCAAAATGTCAATTGGATCGTGCCTCATGTTGAATAACCACTTTTTAAACCCTCACAGTGACCAAAAGTGCAATATTTACAGAGTTTTGCTTACTCAAAAGCTTCAATTTTGACCCGTTTCAGGCACAGAAATGACTTTAAACACACTTATTTTAGTTTAAAAAGTCATAATTCACATCCAATAGTCATTTAGAGTCAAAAGATTAAATGTTAAAATTTCATCATTATAGACCATTTTGGGAACGTTCGACATGTCCGGAGTCATCGTTTTTCATCCGAAAATTGATTTTCTGGACTGTACCAAAAATGATTCAAAATGTCAATTGGATCGTGCCTCATGTTGAATAACCACTTTTTAAACCCTCACAGTGACCAAAATGGCCATTTTTACAGAGTTTTGCTTACTCAAAAGCTTCAATTTTGACCCGTTTCAGGCACAGAAATGACTTTAAACACACTTATTTTAGTTGAAAAAGTCATAATTCACATCCAACAGTCATTTAGAGTCAAAAGATTAAATGTTAAAATTTCATCATAATAGACCATTTTGGGAACGTTCGACATGTCCGGAGTCATCGTTTCTCATCCGAAAATTGATTTTTTGGACTGTACCAAAAATGATTCAAAATGTCAATTGGATTGTGCCTCATGTTGAATAACCACTTTTTAAACCCTCACAGTGACCAAAATTGCCATTTTTACAGAGTTTTGCTTACTCAAAAGCTTCAATTTTGACACGTTTCAGGCACGGAAATGACTTTAAACACACTTATTTTAGTTGAAAAAGTCATAATGCACATCCAACAGTCATTTAGAGTCAAAAGATTAAATGTTAAAATGTCATCATCATAGACCATTTTGGGAACGTTCGACATGTCCGGAGTCATCGTTTTTCATCCGAAAATTGATTTTTTGGACTGTACCAAAAATGATTCAAAATGTCAATTGGATCGTGCCTCATGTTGAATAACCACTTTTTAAACCCTCACAGTGACCAAAATTGCCATTTTTACAGAGTTTTGCTTACTCAAAAGCTTCAATTTTGACCCAGTTCAGGCACAGAAATGACTTTAAACACACTTATTTTAGTTGAAAAAGTCATAATTCACATCCAACAGTCATTTGGAGTCAAAAGATTAAATGTTAAAATGTCATCATAATAGACCATTTTGGGAACGTTCGACATGTCCGAAGTCATCGTTTTTCATCTGAAAATTGATTTTTTGGACTGTACCAAAAATGATTCAAAATGTCAATTGGATCGTGCCTCATGTTGAATAACCACTTTTTAAACCCTCACAGTGACCAAAATGGCCATTTTTACAGAGTTTTGCTTACTCAAAAGCTTCAATTTTGACCCGTTTCAGGCACGGAAATGACTTTAAATACACTTATTTTATTTGAAAAAGTCATAATTCACATCCAACAGTCATTTAGAGTCAAAATATTAAATGTTAAAATTTCATCATTATAGACCATTTTGGGAACGTTCGACATGTCCGGAGTCATCGTTTTTCATCCGAAAATTGATTTTTTGGACTGTACCAAAAATGATTCAAAATGTCAATTGGATCGTGCCTCATGTTGAATAACCACTTTTTAAACCCTCACAGTGACCAAAATTGCAATTTTTACAGAGTTTTGCATACTCAAAAGCTGCAATTTTGACCCGTTTCAGGCACAGAAATGACTTTAAACACACTTATTTTAGTTGAAAAAGTCATAATGCACATCCAACAGTCATTTAGAGTCAAAAGATTAAATGTTAAAATTTCATCATTATAGACCATTTTGGGAACGTTCGACATGTCCGGAGTCATCGTTTTTCATCCGAAAATTGATTTTTTGGACTGTACCAAAAATGATTCAAAATGTCAATTGGATCGTGCCTCATGTTGAATAACCACTTTTTAAACCCTCACAGTGACCAAAATTGCCATTTTTACAGAGTTTTGCTTACTCAAAAGCTTCAATTTTGACCCGTTTCAGGCACAGTAATGACTTTAAACACACTTATTTTAGTTGAAAAAGTCATAATTCACATCCAACAGTCATTTGGAGTCAAAAGATTAAATGTTAAAATTTCATCATAATAGACCATTTTGGGAACGTTCGACATGTCCGGAGTCATCGTTTTTCATCCGAAAATTGATTTTTTGGACTGTACCAAAAATGATTCAAAATGTCAATTGGATCGTGCCTCATGTTGAATAACCACTTTTTAAACCCTCACAGTGACCAAAATGGCCATTTTTACAGAGTTTTGCTTACTCAAAAGCTTCAATTTTGACCCGTTTCAGGCACGGAAATGACTTTAAACACACTTATTTTATTTGAAAAAGTCATAATTCACATCCAACAGTCATTTAGAGTCAAAATATCAAATGTTAAAATTTCATCATTATAGACCATTTTGGGAACGTTCGACATGTCCGGAGTCATCGTTTTTCATCTGAAAATTGATTTTTTGGACTGTACCAAAAATGATTCAAAATGTCAATTGGATCGTGCCTCATGTTGAATAACCACTTTTTAAACCCTCACAGTGACCAAAATTGCCATTTTTACAGAGTTTTGCATACTCAAAAGCTACAATTTTGACCCGTTTCAGGCACAGAAATGACTTTAAACACACTTATTTTAGTTGAAAAAGTCATAATGCACATCCAACAGTCATTTAGAGTCAAAAGATTAAATGTTAAAATTTCATCATTATAGACCATTTTGGGAACGTTCGACATGTCCGGAGTCATCGTTTTTCATCTGAAAATTGATTTTTTGGACTGTACCAAAAATGATTCAAAATGTCAATTGGATCGTGCCTCATGTTGAATAACCACTTTTTAAACCCTCACAGTGACCAAAATTGCCATATTTACAGAGTTTTGCTTACTCAAAAGCTTCAATTTTGACCCGTTTCAGGCACAGAAATGACTTTAAACACACTTATTTTAGTTTAAAAAGTCATAATTCACATCCAATAGTCATTTAGAGTCAAAAGAATAAATGTTAAAATTTCATCATTATAGACCATTTTGGGAACGTTCGACATGTCCGGAGTCATCGTTTTTCATCCGAAAATAGATTTTCTGGACTGTACCAAAAATGATTCAAAATGTCAATTGGATTGTGCCTCATGTTGAATAACCACTTTTTAAACCCTCACAGTGACCAAAATCGCCATTTTTACAGAGTTTTGCTTACTCAAAAGCTTCAATTTTGACACGTTTCAGGCACAGAAATGACTTTAAACACACTTATTTTAGTTAAAAAAAGTCATAATTCACATCCAACAGTCATTTAGGGTCAAAAGATTAAATGTTAAAATTTCATCATTATAGACCATTTTGGGAACGTTCGACATGTCCGGAGTTATCGTTTTTCATCCGAAAATTGATTTTTTGGACTGTACCAAAAATGATTCAAAATGTCAATTGGATCGTGCCTCATGTTGAATAACCACTTTTTAAACCCTCACAGTGACCAAAATTGCAATTTTTACAGAGTTTTGCATACTCAAAAGCTGCAATTTTGACCCGTTTCAGGCACAGAAATGACTTTAAACACACTTATTTTAGTTGAAAAAGTCATAATGCACATCCAACAGTCATTTAGAGTCAAAAGATTAAATGTTAAAATGTCATCATTATAGACCATTTTGGGAACGTTCGACATGTCCGGAGTCATCGTTTTTCATCCGAAAATAGATTTTTTGGACTGTACCAAAAATGATTTAAAATGTCAATTGGATCGTGCCTCATGTTGAATAACCACTTTTTAAACCCTCACAGTGACCAAAATGGCCATTTTTACAGAGTTTTGCTTACTCAAAAGCTTCAATTTTGACCCGTTTCAGGCACGGAAATGACTTTAAACACACTTATTTTATTTGAAAAAGTCATAATTCACATCCAACAGTCATTTAGAGTCAAAATATTAAATGTTAAAATTTCATCATTATAGACCATTTTGGGAACGTTCGACATGTCCGGAGTCATCGTTTTTCATCCGAAAATTGATTTTTTGGACTGTACCAAAAATGATTCAAAATGTCAATTGGATCGTGCCTCATGTTGAATAACCACTTTTTAAACCCTCACAGTGACCAAAATTGCCATTTTTACAGAGTTTTGCATATTCAAAAGCTACAATTTTGACCCGTTTCAGGCACAGAAATGACTTTAAACACACTTATTTTAGTTGAAAAAGTCATAATGCACATCCAACAGTCATTTAGAGTCAAAAGATTAAATGTTAAAATTTCATCATTATAGACCATTTTGGGAACGTTCGACATGTCCGGAGTTATCGTTTTTTATCCGAAAATAGATTTTTTGGACTGTACCAAAAATGATTCAAAATGTCAATTGGATCGTGCCTCATGTTGAATAACCACTTTTTAAACCCTCACAGTGACCAAAATTGCCATTTTTACAGAGTTTTGCTTACTCAAAAGCTTCAATTTTGACCCGTTTCAGGCACAGAAATGACTTTAAACACACTTATTTTAGTTGAAAAAGTCATAATTCACATCCAACAGTCATTTGGAGTCAAAAGATTAAATGTTAAAATTTCATCATAATAGACCATTTTGGGAACGTTCGACATGTCCGGAGTCATCGTTTTTCATCCGAAAATTGATTTTTTGGACTGTACCAAAAATGATTCAAAATGTCAATTGGATCGTGCCTCATGTTGAATAACCACTTTTTAAACCCTCACAGTGACCAAAATTGCCATTTTTACAGAGTTTTGCTTACTCAAAAGCTTCAATTTTGACCCGTTTCAGGCACGGAAATGACTTTAAACACACTTATTTTATTTGAAAAAGTCATAATTCACATCCAACAGTCATTTAGAGTCAAAATATTAAATGTTAAAATTTCATCATTATAGACCATTTTGGGAACGTTCGACATGTCCGGAGTCATCGTTTTTCATCCGAAAATTGATTTTTTGGACTGTACCAAAAATGATTCAAAATGTCAATTGGATCGTGCCTCATGTTGAATAACCACTTTTTAAACCCTCACAGTGACCAAAATTGCCATTTTTACAGAGTTTTGCATACTCAAAAGCTACAATTTTGACCCGTTTCAGGCACAGAAATGACTTTAAACACACTTATTTTAGTTGAAAAAGTCATAATGCACATCCAACAGTCATTTAGAGTCAAAAGATTAAATGTTAAAATTTCATCATTATAGACCATTTTGGGAACGTTCGACATGTCCGGAGTCATCGTTTTTCATCTGAAAATTGATTTTTTGGACTGTACCAAAAATGATTCAAAATGTCAATTGGATCGTGCCTCATGTTGAATAACCACTTTTTAAACCCTCACAGTGACCAAAAGTGCAATATTTACAGAGTTTTGCTTACTCAAAAGCTTCAATTTTGACCCGTTTCAGGCACAGAAATGACTTTAAACACACTTATTTTAGTTTAAAAAGTCATAATTCACATCCAATAGTCATTTAGAGTCAAAAGAATAAATGTTAAAATTTCATCATTATAGACCATTTTGGGAACGTTCGACATGTCCGGAGTCATCGTTTTTCATCCGAAAATTGATTTTCTGGACTGTACCAAAAATGATTCAAAATGTCAATTGGATCGGGCCTCATGTTGAATAACCACTTTTTAAACCCTCACAGTGACCAAAATTGCCATTTTTATAGAGTTTTGCTTACTCAAAAGCTTCAATTTTGACCTGTTTCAGGCACAGAAATGACTTTAAACACACTTATTTTATTTGAAAAAATCATAATTCACATCCAACAGTCATTTAGAGTCAAAAGATTGAATGTTAAAATTTCATCATTATAGACCATTTTGGGAACGTTCGACATGTCCGGAGTCATCGTTTTTCATCCGAAAATTGATTTTTTGGACTGTACCAAAAATGATTCAAAATCATAATAATAATAATAATAATAAAACATTTATTAAGCGCATGGCTGCACAGCTGTGTATCCCCGCGCTGATTGCTGAAAAAAAACTCACAGAGAATCAAGAGAGGAATGGATCGTGCCTCATGTTGAATAACCACTTTTTAAACCCTCACAGTGACCAAAATTGCCATTTTTACAGAGTTTTGCATACTCAAAAGCTACAATTTTGACCCGTTTCAGGCACAGAAATGACTTTAAACACACTTATTTTAGTTGAAAAAGTCATAATGCACATCCAACAGTCATTTAGAGTCAAAAGATTAAATGTTAGAATTTCATCATTATAGACCATTTTGGGAACGTTCGACATGTCCGGAGTCATCGTTTTTCATCCGAAAATTGATTTTTTGGACTGTACCAAAAATGATTCAAAATGTCAATTGGATCGTGCCTCATGTTGAATAACCACTTTTTAAACCCTCACAGTGACCAAAAGTGCAATTTTTACAGAGTTTTTCTTACTCAAAAGCTTCAATTTTGACCCGTTTCAGGCACAGAAATGACTTTAAACACACTTATTTTAGTTGAAAAAGTCATAATTCACATCCAATAGTCATTTAGAGTCAAAAGATTAAATGTTAAAATTTCATCATTATAGACCATTTTGGGAACGTTCGACATGTCCGGAGTCATCGTTTTTCATCCGAAAATTGATTTTCTGGACTGTACCAAAAATGATTCAAAATGTCAATTGGATCGTGCCTCATGTTGAATAACCACTTTTTAAACCCTCACAGTGACCAAAATGGCCATTTTTACAGAGTTTTGCTTACTCAAAAGCTTCAATTTTGACCCGTTTCAGGCACAGAAATGACTTTAAACACACTTATTTTAGTTGAAAAAGTCATAATTCACATCCAACAGTCATTTAGAGTCAAAAGATTAAATGTTAAAATTTCATCATAATAGACCATTTTGGGAACGTTCGACATGTCCGGAGTCATCGTTTCTCATCCGAAAATTGATTTTTTGGACTGTACCAAAAATGATTCAAAATGTCAATTGGATTGTGCCTCATGTTGAATAACCACTTTTTAAACCCTCACAGTGACCAAAATCGCCATTTTTACAGAGTTTTGCTTACTCAAAAGCTTCAATTTTGACACGTTTCAGGCACAGAAATGACTTTAAACACACTTATTTTAGTTAAAAAAGTCATAATTCACATCCAACAGTCATTTAGGGTCAAAAGATTAAATGTTAAAATTTCATCATTATAGACCATTTTGGGAACGTTCGACATGTCCGGAGTTATCGTTTTTCATCCGAAAATTGATTTTTTGGACTGTACCAAAAATGATTCAAAATGTCAATTGGATCGTGCCTCATGTTGAATAACCACTTTTTAAACCCTCACAGTGACCAAAATTGCAATTTTTACAGAGTTTTGCATACTCAAAAGCTGCAATTTTGACCCGTTTCAGGCACAGAAATGACTTTAAACACACTTATTTTAGTTGAAAAAGTCATAATGCACATCCAACAGTCATTTAGAGTCAAAAGATTAAATGTTAAAATTTCATCATTATAGACCATTTTGGGAACGTTCGACATGTCCGGAGTCATCGTTTGTCATCCGAAAATTGATTTTTTGGACTGTACCAAAAATGATTCAAAATGTCAATTGGATCGTGCCTCATGTTGAATAACCACTTTTTAAACCCTCACAGTGACCAAAATGGCCATTTTTACAGAGTTTTGCTTACTCAAAAGCTTCAATTTTGACTCGTTTCAGGCACGGAAATGACTTTAAACACACTTATTTTATTTGAAAAAGTCATAATTCACATCCAACAGTCATTTAGAGTCAAAATATTAAATGTTAAAATTTCATCATTATAGACCATTTTGGGAACGTTCGACATGTCCGGAGTCATCGTTTTTCATCCGAAAATTGATTTTTTGGACTGTACCAAAAATGATTCAAAATGTCAATTGGATCGTGCCTCATGTTGAATAACCACTTTTTAAACCCTCACAGTGACCAAAATTGCCATTTTTACAGAGTTTTGCATACTCAAAAGCTTCAATTTTGACCCGTTTCAGGCACAGAAATGACTTTAAACACACTTATTTTAGTTGAAAAAGTCATAATGCACATCCAACAGTCATTTAGAGTCAAAAGATTAAATGTTAAAATTTCATCATTATAGACCATTTTGGGAACGTTCGACATGTAAATGTCAAATGTAAATGTCATATACTTGTAAAGCGCACAGCTGCCCCAGCAAAGGGGTGTCCCGGCGCTGTATACCACTGGGGAACCCATCCTGGCTTTCCCTGTGAGATGGTCCCTCCTGGGCATCTCCAAGGTGAAGACAAGCATCCCTGGCGCTGATGGGGCCGTTAGTAGAGATTAAGCAAGCTATTGCCCAGAGTTGCTGAGTGGGACCCATGGTTGGAGTAGGCACCGAGGCGAGAACTATCGAGTCCACTGACCTAGGTCCAAGACCCTGCCACGTCGGGAATCGAACCCTGGTCCCGGCCGACCTCTGCTTCCGGGTCTGCCACCTCTAACCAGTGAGCCACACCACTCTATATGTCCGGAGTCATCGTTTTTCATCTGAAAATTGATTTTTTGGACTGTACCAAAAATGATTCAAAATGTCAATTGGATCGTGCCTCATGTTGAATAACCACTTTTTAAACCCTCACAGTGACCAAAAGTGCAATATTTACAGAGTTTTGCTTACTCAAAAGCTTCAATTTTGACCCGTTTCAGGCACAGAAATGACTTTAAACACACTTATTTTAGTTTAAAAAGTCATAATTCACATCCAATAGTCATTTAGAGTCAAAAGAATAAATGTTAAAATTTCATCATTATAGACCATTTTGGGAATGTTCGACATGTCCGGAGTCATAGTTTTTCATCCGAAAATTGATTTTCTGGACTGTACCAAAAATGATTCAAAATGTCAATTGGATCGTGCCTCATGTTGAATAACCACTTTTTAAACCCTCACAGTGACCAAAATTGCCATTTTTACAGAGTTTTGCTTACTCAAAAGCTTCAATTTTGACCCGTTTCAGGCACAGAAATGACTTTAAACACACTTATTTTATTTGAAAAAGTCATAATTCACATCCAACAGTCATTTAGAGTCAAAAGATTGAATGTTAAAATTTCATCATTATAGACCATTTTGGGAACGTTCGACATGTCCGGAGTCATCGTTTTTCATCCGAAAATTGATTTTTTGGACTGTACCAAAAATGATTCAAAATCATAATAATAATAATAATAATAAAACATTTATTAAGCGCATGGCTGCACAGCTGTGTATCCCCGCGCTGATTGCTGAAAAAAAACTCACAGAGAATCAAGAGAGGAATGGATCGTGCCTCATGTTGAATAACCACTTTTTAAACCCTCACAGTGACCAAAATTGCCATTTTTACAGAGTTTTGCATACTCAAAAGCTACAATTTTGACCCGTTTCAGGCACAGAAATGACTTTAAACACACTTATTTTAGTTGAAAAAGTCATAATGCACATCCAACAGTCATTTAGAGTCAAAAGATTAAATGTTAGAATTTCATCATTATAGACCATTTTGGGAACGTTCGACATGTCCGGAGTCATCGTTTTTCATCCGAAAATTGATTTTTTGGACTGTACCAAAAATGATTCAAAATGTCAATTGGATCGTGCCTCATGTTGAATAACCACTTTTTAAACCCTCACAGTGACCAAAAGTGCAATTTTTACAGAGTTTTTCTTACTCAAAAGCTTCAATTTTGACCCGTTTCAGGCACAGAAATGACTTTAAACACACTTATTTTAGTTGAAAAAGTCATAATTCACATCCAATAGTCATTTAGAGTCAAAAGATTAAATGTTAAAATTTCATCATTATAGACCATTTTGGGAACGTTCGACATGTCCGGAGTCATCGTTTTTCATCCGAAAATTGATTTTCTGGACTGTACCAAAAATGATTCAAAATGTCAATTGGATCGTGCCTCATGTTGAATAACCACTTTTTAAACCCTCACAGTGACCAAAATGGCCATTTTTACAGAGTTTTGCTTACTCAAAAGCTTCAATTTTGACCCGTTTCAGGCACAGAAATGACTTTAAACACACTTATTTTAGTTGAAAAAGTCATAATTCACATCCAACAGTCATTTAGAGTCAAAAGATTAAATGTTAAAATTTCATCATAATAGACCATTTTGGGAACGTTCGACATGTCCGGAGTCATCGTTTCTCATCCGAAAATTGATTTTTTGGACTGTACCAAAAATGATTCAAAATGTCAATTGGATTGTGCCTCATGTTGAATAACCACTTTTTAAACCCTCACAGTGACCAAAATCGCCATTTTTACAGAGTTTTGCTTACTCAAAAGCTTCAATTTTGACACGTTTCAGGCACAGAAATGACTTTAAACACACTTATTTTAGTTAAAAAAGTCATAATTCACATCCAACAGTCATTTAGGGTCAAAAGATTAAATGTTAAAATTTCATCATTATAGACCATTTTGGGAACGTTCGACATGTCCGGAGTTATCGTTTTTCATCCGAAAATTGATTTTCTGGACTGTACCAAAAATGATTCAAAATGTCAATTGGATCGTGCCTCATGTTGAATAACCACTTTTTAAACACTCACAGTGACCAAAATGGCCATTTTTACAGAGTTTTGCTTACTCAAAAGCTTCAATTTTGACCCGTTTCAGGCACAGAAATGACTTTAAACACACTTATTTTAGTTGAAAAAGTCATAATTCACATCCAACAGTCATTTAGAGTCAAAAGATTAAATGTTAAAATTTCATCATAATAGACCATTTTGGGAACGTTCGACATGTCCGGAGTCATCGTTTCTCATCTGAAAATTGATTTTTTGGACTGTACCAAAAATGATTCAAAATGTCAATTGGATTGTGCCTCATGTTGAATAACCACTTTTTAAACCCTCACAGTGACCAAAATCGCCATTTTTACAGAGTTTTGCTTACTCAAAAGCTTCAATTTTGACACGTTTCAGGCACAGAAATGACTTTAAACACACTTATTTTAGTTAAAAAAGTCATAATTCACATCCAACAGTCATTTAGGGTCAAAAGATTAAATGTTAAAATTTCATCATTATAGACCATTTTGGGAACGTTCGACATGTCCGGAGTCATCGTTTTTCATCCGAAAATTGATTTTTTGGACTGTACCAAAAATGATTCAAAATGTCAATTGGATCGTGCCTCATGTTGAATAACCACTTTTTAAACCCTCACAGTGACCAAAATTGCCATTTTTACAGAGTTTTGCTTACTCAAAAGCTTCAATTTTGACCCGTTTCAGGCACAGAAATGACTTTAAACACACTTATTTTAGTTGAAAAAGTCATAATTCACATCCAACAGTCATTTAGAGTCAAAAGATTAAATGTTAAAATTTCATCATAATAGACCATTTTGGGAACGTTCGACATGTCCGGAGTCATCGTTTCTCATCCGAAAATTGATTTTTTGGACTGTACCAAAAATGATTCAAAATGTCAATTGGATTGTGCCTCATGTTGAATAACCACTTTTTAAACCCTCACAGTGACCAAAATGGCCATTTTTACAGAGTTTTGCTTACTCAAAAGCTTCAATTTTGACCCGTTTCAGGCACAGAAATGACTTTAAACACACTTATTTTAGTTAAAAAAGTCATAATTCACATCCAACAGTCATTTAGGGTCAAAAGATTAAATGTTAAAATTTCATCATTATAGACCATTTTGGGAACGTTCGACATGTCCGGAGTCATCGTTTTTCATCCGAAAATTGATTTTTTGGACTGTACCAAAAATGATTCAAAATGTCAATTGGATCGTGCCTCATGTTGAATAACCACTTTTTAAACCCTCACAGTGACCAAAATTGCCATTTTTACAGAGTTTTGCTTACTCAAAAGCTTCAATTTTGACCCGTTTCAGGCACAGAAATGACTTTAAACACACTTATTTTAGTTGAAAAAGTCATAATTCACATCCAACAGTCATTTGGAGTCAAAAGATTAAATGTTAAAATTTCATCATAATAGACCATTTTGGGAACGTTCGACATGTCCGGAGTCATCGTTTTTCATCCGAAAATTGATTTTTTGGACTGTACCAAAAATGATTCAAAATGTCAATTGGATCGTGCCTCATGTTGAATAACCACTTTTTAAACCCTCACAGTGACCAAAATGGCCATTTTTACAGAGTTTTGCTTACTCAAAAGCTTCAATTTTGACCCGTTTCAGGCACGGAAATGACTTTAAACACACTTATTTTATTTGAAAAAGTCATAATTCACATCCAACAGTCATTTAGAGTCAAAATATTAAATGTTAAAATTTCATCATTATAGACCATTTTGGGAACGTTCGACATGTCCGGAGTCATCGTTTTTCATCCGAAAATTGATTTTTTGGACTGTACCAAAAATGATTCAAAATGTCAATTGGATCGTGCCTCATGTTGAATAACCACTTTTTAAACCCTCACAGTGACCAAAATTGCCATTTTTACAGAGTTTTGCATACTCAAAAGCTACAATTTTGACCCGTTTCAGGCACAGAAATGACTTTAAACACACTTATTTTAGTTGAAAAAGTCATAATGCACATCCAACAGTCATTTAGAGTCAAAAGATTAAATGTTAAAATTTCATCATTATAGACCATTTTGGGAACGTTCGACATGTCCGGAGTCATCGTTTTTCATCTGAAAATTGATTTTTTGGACTGTACCAAAAATGATTCAAAATGTCAATTGGATCGTGCCTCATGTTGAATAACCACTTTTTAAACCCTTACAGTGACCAAAAGTGCAATATTTACAGAGTTTTGCTTACTCAAAAGCTTCAATTTTGACCCGTTTCAGGCACAGAAATGACTTTAAACACACTTATTTTAGTTTAAAAAGTCATAATTCACATCCAACAGTCATTTAGAGTCAAAAGATTAAATGTTAAAATTTCATCATTATAGACCATTTTGGGAACGTTCGACATGTCCGGAGTCATCGTTTTTCATCCGAAAATTGATTTTTTGGACTGTACCAAAAATGATTCAAAATCATAATAATAATAATAATAATAAAACATTTATTAAGCGCATGGCTGCACAGCTGTGTATCCCCGCGCTGATTGCTGAAAAAAAACTCACAGAGAATCAAGAGAGGAATGGATCGTGCCTCATGTTGAATAACCACTTTTTAAACCCTCACAGTGACCAAAATTGCCATTTTTACAGAGTTTTGCATACTCAAAAGCTACAATTTTGACCCGTTTCAGGCACAGAAATGACTTTAAACACACTTATTTTAGTTGAAAAAGTCATAATGCACATCCAACAGTCATTTAGAGTCAAAAGATTAAATGTTAAAATTTCATCATTATAGACCATTTTGGGAACGTTCGACATGTCCGGAGTCATCGTTTTTCATCCGAAAATTGATTTTTTGGACTGTACCAAAAATGATTCAAAATGTCAATTGGATCGTGCCTCATGTTGAATAACCACTTTTTAAACCCTCACAGTGACCAAAAGTGCAATTTTTACAGAGTTTTTCTTACTCAAAAGCTTCAATTTTGACCCGTTTCAGGCACAGAAATGACTTTAAACACACTTATTTTAGTTGAAAAAGTCATAATTCACATCCAATAGTCATTTAGAGTCAAAAGATTAAATGTTAAAATTTCATCATTATAGACCATTTTGGGAATGTTCGACATGTCCGGAGTCATCGTTTTTCATCCGAAAATTGATTTTCTGGACTGTACCAAAAATGATTCAAAATGTCAATTGGATCGTGCCTCATGTTGAATAACCACTTTTTAAACCCTCACAGTGACCAAAATGGCCATTTTTACAGAGTTTTGCTTATTCAAAAGCTTCAATTTTGACCCGTTTCAGGCACAGAAATGACTTTAAACACACTTATTTTAGTTGAAAAAGTCATAATTCACATCCAACAGTCATTTAGAGTCAAAAGATTAAATGTTAAAATTTCATCATAATAGACCATTTTGGGAACGTTCGACATGTCCGGAGTCATCGTTTCTCATCCGAAAATAGATTTTTTGGACTGTACCAAAAATGATTCAAAATGTCAATTGGATTGTGCCTCATGTTGAATAACCACTTTTTAAACCCTCACAGTGACCAAAATCGCCATTTTTACAGAGTTTTGCTTACTCAAAAGCTTCAATTTTGACACGTTTCAGGCACAGAAATGACTTTAAACACACTTATTTTAGTTAAAAAAGTCATAATTCACATCCAACAGTCATTTAGGGTCAAAAGATTAAATGTTAAAATTTCATCATTATAGACCATTTTGGGAACGTTCGACATGTCCGGAGTTATCGTTTTTCATCCGAAAATTGATTTTTTGGACTGTACCAAAAATGATTCAAAATGTCAATTGGATCGTGCCTCATGTTGAATAACCACTTTTTAAACCCTCACAGTGACCAAAATTGCAATTTTTACAGAGTTTTGCATACTCAAAAGCTGCAATTTTGACCCGTTTCAGGCACAGAAATGACTTTAAACACACTTATTTTAGTTGAAAAAGTCATAATGCACATCCAACAGTCATTTAGAGTCAAAAGATTAAATGTTAAAATTTCATCATTATAGACCATTTTGGGAACGTTCGACATGTCCGGAGTCATCGTTTTTCATCCGAAAATAGATTTTTTGGACTGTACCAAAAATGATTCAAAATGTCAATTGGATCGTGCCTCATGTTGAATAACCACTTTTTAAACCCTCACAGTGACCAAAATTGCCATTTTTACAGAGTTTTGCTTACTCAAAAGCTTCAATTTTGACCCGTTTCAGGCACAGAAATGACTTTAAACACACGTATTTTAGTTGAAAAAGTCATAATTCACATCCAACAGTCATTTGGAGTCAAAAGATTAAATGTTAAAATTTCATCATAATAGACCATTTTGGGAACGTTCGACATGTCCGGAGTCATCGTTTTTCTTCCGAAAATTGATTTTTTGGACTGTACCAAAAATGATTCAAAATGTCAATTGGATCGTGCCTCATGTTGAATAACCACTTTTTAAACCCTCACAGTGACCAAAATGGCCATTTTTACAGAGTTTTGCTTACTCATAAGCTTCAATTTTGACCCGTTTCAGGCACGGAAATGACTTTAAACACACTTATTTTATTTGAAAAAGTCATAATTCACATCCAACAGTCATTTAGAGTCAAAATATTAAATGTTAAAATTTCATCATTATAGACCATTTTGGGAACGTTCGACATGTCCGGAGTCATCGTTTTTCATCCGAAAATTGATTTTTTGGACTGTACCAAAAATGATTCAAAATGTCAATTGGATCGTGCCTCATGTTGAATAACCACTTTTTAAACCCTCACAGTGACCAAAATTGCCATTTTTACAGAGTTTTGCATACTCAAAAGCTACAATTTTGACCCGTTTCAGGCACAGAAATGACTTTAAACACACTTATTTTAGTTGAAAAAGTCATAATGCACATCCAACAGTCATTTAGAGTCAAAAGATTAAATGTTAAAATTTCATCATTATAGACCATTTTGGGAACGTTCGACATGTCCGGAGTCATCGTTTTTCATTTGAAAATTGATTTTTTGGACTGTACCAAAAATGATTCAAAATGTCAATTGGATCGTGCCTCATGTTGAATAACCACTTTTTAAACCCTCACAGTGACCAAAAGTGCAATATTTACAGAGTTTTGCTTACTCAAAAGCTTCAATTTTGACCCGTTTCAGGCTCAGAAATGACTTTAAACACACTTATTTTAGTTTAAAAAGTCCTAATTCACATCCAATAGTCATTTAGAGTCAAAAGATTAAATGTTAAAATTTCATCATTATAGACCATTTTGGGAACGTTCGACATGTCCGGAGTCATCGTTTTTCATCCGAAAATTGATTTTCTGGACTGTACCAAAAATGATTCAAAATGTCAATTGGATCGTGCCTCATGTTGAATAACCACTTTTTAAACCCTCACAGTGACCAAAATGGCCATTTTTACAGAGTTTTGCTTACTCAAAAGCTTCAATTTTGACCCGTTTCAGGCACAGAAATGACTTTAAACACACTTATTTTAGTTGAAAAAGTCATAATTCACATCCAACAGTCATTTAGAGTCAAAAGATTAAATGTTAAAATTTCATCATAATAGACCATTTTGGGAACGTTCGACATGTCCGGAGTCATCGTTTCTCATCCGAAAATTGATTTTTTGGACTGTACCAAAAATGATTCAAAATGTCAATTGGATTGTGCCTCATGTTGAATAACCACTTTTTAAACCCTCACAGTGACCAAAATTGCCATTTTTACAGAGTTTTGCTTACTCAAAAGCTTCAATTTTGACACGTTTCAGGCACGGAAATGACTTTAAACACACTTATTTTAGTTGAAAAAGTCATAATGCACATCCAACAGTCATTTAGAGTCAAAAGATTAAATGTTAAAATTTCATCATTATAGACCATTTTGGGAACGTTCGACATGTCCGGAGTCATCGTTTTTCATCCGAAAATTGATTTTTTGGACTGTACCAAAAATGATTCAAAATGTCAATTGGATCGTGCCTCATGTTGAATAACCACTTTTTAAACCCTTACAGTGACCAAAATTGCCATTTTTACAGAGTTTTGCTTACTAAAAAGCTTCAATTTTGACCCATTTCAGGCACAGAAATGACTTTAAACACACTTATTTTAGTTGAAAAAGTCATAATTCACATCCAACAGTCATTTAGAGTCAAAATATTAAATGTTAAAATTTCATCATTATAGACCATTTTGGGAACGTTCGACATGTCCGGAGTCATCGTTTTTCATCCGAAAATTGATTTTTTGGACTGTACCAAAAATGATTCAAAATGTCAATTGGATCGTGCCTCATGTTGAATAACCACTTTTTAAACCCTCACAGTGACCAAAATTGCAATTTTTACAGAGTTTTGCATACTCAAAAGCTGCAATTTTGACCCGTTTCAGGCACAGAAATGACTTTAAACACACTTATTTTAGTTGAAAAAGTCATAATGCACATCCAACAGTCATTTAGAGTCAAAAGATTAAATGTTAAAATTTCATCATTATAGACCATTTTGGGAACGTTCGACATGTCCGGAGTCATCGTTTATCATCCGAAAATTGATTTTTTGGACTGTACCAAAAATGATTCAAAATGTCAATTGGATCGTGCCTCATGTTGAATAACCACTTTTTAAACCCTCACAGTGACCAAAAGTGCAATTTTTACAGAGTTTTTCTTACTCAAAAGCTTCAATTTTGACCCGTTTCAGGCACAGAAATGACTTTAAACACACTTATTTTAGTTGAAAAAGTCATAATTCACATCCAATAGTCATTTAGAGTCAAAAGATTAAATGTTAAAATTTCATCATTATAGACCATTTTGGGAACGTTCGACATGTCCGGAGTCATCGTTTTTCATCCGAAAATTGATTTTCTGGACTGTACCAAAAATGATTCAAAATGTCAATTGGATCGTGCCTCATGTTGAATAACCACTTTTTAAACCCTCACAGTGACCAAAATGGCCATTTTTACAGAGTTTTGCTTACTCAAAAGCTTCAATTTTGACCCGTTTCAGGCACAGAAATGACTTTAAACACACTTATTTTAGTTGAAAAAGTCATAATTCACATCCAACAGTCATTTAGAGTCAAAAGATTAAATGTTAAAATTTCATCATAATAGACCATTTTGGGAACGTTCGACATGTCCGGAGTCATCGTTTTTCATCCGAAAATTGATTTTTTGGACTGTACCAAAAATGATTCAAAATGTCAATTGGATTGTGCCTCATGTTGAATAACCACTTTTTAAACCCTCACAGTGACCAAAATCGCCATTTTTACAGAGTTTTGCTTACTCAAAAGCTTCAATTTTGACACGTTTCAGGCACAGAAATGACTTTAAACACACTTATTTTAGTTAAAAAAGTCATAATTCACATCCAACAGTCATTTAGGGTCAAAAGATTAAATGTTAAAATTTCATCATTATAGACCATTTTGGGAACGTTCGACATGTCCGGAGTTATCGTTTTTCATCCGAAAATTGATTTTTTGGACTGTACCAAAAATGATTCAAAATGTCAATTGGATCGTGCCTCATGTTGAATAACCACTTTTTAAACCCTCACAGTGACCAAAATTGCAATTTTTACAGAGTTTTGCATACTCAAAAGCTGCAATTTTGACCCGTTTCAGGCACAGAAATGACTTTAAACACACTTATTTTAGTTGAAAAAGTCATAATGCACATCCAACAGTCATTTAGAGTCAAAAGATTAAATGTTAAAATTTCATCATTATAGACCATTTTGGGAACGTTCGACATGTCCGGAGTCATCGTTTTTCATCCGAAAATTGATTTTTTGGACTGTACCAAAAATGATTCAAAATGTCAATTGGATCGTGCCTCATGTTGAATAACCACTTTTTAAACCCTCACAGTGACCAAAATGGCCATTTTTACAGAGTTTTGCTTACTCAAAAGCTTCAATTTTGACTCGTTTCAGGCACGGAAATGACTTTAAACACACTTATTTTATTTGAGAAAAAGTCATAATTCACATCCAACAGTCATTTAGAGTCAAAATATTAAATGTTAAAATTTCATCATTATAGACCATTTTGGGAACGTTCGACATGTCCGGAGTCATCGTTTTTCATCCGAAAATTGATTTTTTGGACTGTACCAAAAATGATTCAAAATGTCAATTGGATCGTGCCTCATGTTGAATAACCACTTTTTAAACCCTCACAGTGACCAAAATTGCCATTTTTACAGAGTTTTGCATACTCAAAAGCTTCAATTTTGACCCGTTTCAGGCACAGAAATGACTTTAAACACACTTATTTTAGTTGAAAAAGTCATAATGCACATCCAACAGTCATTTAGAGTCAAAAGATTAAATGTTAAAATGTCATCATTATAGACCATTTTGGGAACGTTCGACATGTAAATGTCAAATGTAAATGTCATATACTTGTAAAGCGCACAGCTGCCCCAGCAAAGGGGTGTCCCGGCGCTGTATACCACTGGGGAACCCATCCTGGCTTTCCCTGTGAGATGGTCCCTCCTGGGCATCTCCAAGGTGAAGACAAGCATCCCTGGCGCTGATGGGGCCGTTAGTAGAGATTAAGCAAGCTATTGCCCAGAGTTGCTGAGTGGGACCCATGGTTGGAGTAGGCACCGAGGCGAGAACTATTGAGTCCACTGACCTAGGTCCAAGACCCTGCCACGTCGGGAATCGAACCCTGGTCCCGGCCGACCTCTGCTTCCGGGTCTGCCACCTCTAACCAGTGAGCCACACCACTCTATATGTCCGGAGTCATCGTTTTTCATCTGAAAATTGATTTTTTGGACTGTACCAAAAATGATTCAAAATGTCAATTGGATCGTGCCTCGTGTTGAATAACCACTTTTTAAACCCTCACAGTGACCAAAAGTGCAATATTTACAGAGTTTTGCTTACTCAAAAGCTTCAATTTTGACCCGTTTCAGGCACAGAAATGACTTTAAACACACTTATTTTAGTTTAAAAAGTCATAATTCACGTCCAATAGTCATTTAGAGTCAAAAGAATAAATGTTAAAATTTCATCATTATAGACCATTTTGGGAATGTTCGACATGTCCGGAGTCATCGTTTTTCATCCGAAAATTGATTTTCTGGACTGTACCAAAAATGATTCAAAATGTCAATTGGATCGTGCCTCATGTTGAATAACCACTTTTTAAACCCTCACAGTGACCAAAATTGCCATTTTTACAGAGTTTTGCTTACTCAAAAGCTTCAATTTTGACCCGTTTCAGGCACAGAAATGACTTTAAACACACTTATTTTATTTGAAAAAGTCATAATTCACATCCAACAGTCATTTAGAGTCAAAAGATTGAATGTTAAAATTTCATCATTATAGACCATTTTGGGAACGTTCGACATGTCCGGAGTCATCGTTTTTCATCCGAAAATTGATTTTTTGGACTGTACCAAAAATGATTCAAAATCATAATAATAATAATAATAATAAAACATTTATTAAGCGCATGGCTGCACAGCTGTGTATCCCCGCGCTGATTGCTGAAAAAAAACTCACAGAGAATCAAGAGAGGAATGGATCGTGCCTCATGTTGAATAACCACTTTTTAAACCCTCACAGTGACCAAAATTGCCATTTTTACAGAGTTTTGCATACTCAAAAGCTACAATTTTGACCCGTTTCAGGCACAGAAATGACTTTAAACACACTTATTTTAGTTGAAAAAGTCATAATGCACATCCAACAGTCATTTAGAGTCAAAAGATTAAATGTTAGAATTTCATCATTATAGACCATTTTGGGAACGTTCGACATGTCCGGAGTCATCGTTTTTCATCCGAAAATTGATTTTTTGGACTGTACCAAAAATGATTCAAAATGTCAATTGGATCGTGCCTCATGTTGAATAACCACTTTTTAAACCCTCACAGTGACCAAAAGTGCAATTTTTACAGAGTTTTTCTTACTCAAAAGCTTCAATTTTGACCCGTTTCAGGCACAGAAATGACTTTAAACACACTTATTTTAGTTGAAAAAGTCATAATTCACATCCAATAGTCATTTAGAGTCAAAAGATTAAATGTTAAAATTTCATCATTATAGACCATTTTGGGAACGTTCGACATGTCCGGAGTCATCGTTTTTCATCCGAAAATTGATTTTCTGGACTGTACCAAAAATGATTCAAAATGTCAATTGGATCGTGCCTCATGTTGAATAACCACTTTTTAAACCCTCACAGTGACCAAAATGGCCATTTTTACAGAGTTTTGCTTACTCAAAAGCTTCAATTTTGACCCGTTTCAGGCACAGAAATGACTTTAAACACACTTATTTTAGTTGAAAAAGTCATAATTCACATCCAACAGTCATTTAGAGTCAAAAGATTAAATGTTAAAATTTCATCATAATAGACCATTTTGGGAACGTTCGACATGTCCGGAGTCATCGTTTCTCATCCGAAAATTGATTTTTTGGACTGTACCAAAAATGATTCAAAATGTCAATTGGATTGTGCCTCATGTTGAATAACCACTTTTTAAACCCTCACAGTGACCAAAATCGCCATTTTTACAGAGTTTTGCTTACTCAAAAGCTTCAATTTTGACACGTTTCAGGCACAGAAATGACTTTAAACACACCTATTTTAGTTAAAAAAGTCATAATTCACATCCAACAGTCATTTAGGGTCAAAAGATTAAATGTTAAAATTTCATCATTATAGACCATTTTGGGAACGTTCGACATGTCCGGAGTTATCGTTTTTCATCCGAAAATTGATTTTCTGGACTGTACCAAAAATGATTCAAAATGTCAATTGGATCGTGCCTCATGTTGAATAACCACTTTTTAAACACTCACAGTGACCAAAATGGCCATTTTTACAGAGTTTTGCTTACTCAAAAGCTTCAATTTTGACCCGTTTCAGGCACAGAAATGACTTTAAACACACTTATTTTAGTTGAAAAAGTC
Organism: Lissotriton vulgaris; assembly: GCF_964263255.1. NCBI lineage: Eukaryota > Metazoa > Chordata > Amphibia > Caudata > Salamandridae > Lissotriton > Lissotriton vulgaris. Next base: position 707,764 of record NW_028242254.1, read on the forward strand.
ATAATTCACATCCAACAGTCATTTAGAGTCAAAAGATTAAATGTTAAAATTTCATCATAATAGACCATTTTGGGAACGTTCGACATGTCCGGAGTCATCGTTTCTCATCCGAAAATTGATTTTTTGGACTGTACCAAAAATGATTCAAAATGTCAATTGGATTTTGCCTCATGTTGAATAACCACTTTTTAAACCCTCACAGTGACCAAAATCGCCATTTTTACAGAGTTTTGCTTACTCAAAAGCTTCAATTTTGACACGTTTCAGGCACAGAAATGACTTTAAACACACTTATTTTAGTTAAAAAAGTCATAATTCACATCCAACAGTCATTTAGGGTCAAAAGATTAAATGTTAAAATTTCATCATTATAGACCATTTTGGGAACGTTCGACATGTTCGGAGTCATCGTTTTTCATCCGAAAATTGATTTTTTGGACTGTACCAAAAATGATTCAAAATGTCAATTGGATCGTGCCTCATGTTGAATAACCACTTTTTAAACCCTCACAGTGACCAAAATTGCCATTTTTACAGAGTTTTGCTTACTCAAAAGCTTCAATTTTGACCCGTTTCAGGCACAGAAATGACTTTAAACACACCTATTTTAGTTGAAAAAGTCATAATTCACATCCAACAGTCATTTGGAGTCAAAAGATTAAATGTTAAAATTTCATCATAATAGACCATTTTGGGAACGTTCGACATGTCCGGAGTCATCGTTTTTCATCCGAAAATTGATTTTTTGGACTGTACTAAAAATGATTCAAAATGTCAATTGGATCGTGCCTCATGTTGAATAACCACTTTTTAAACCCTCACAGTGACCAAAATGGCCATTTTTACAGAGTTTTGCTTACTCAAAAGCTTCAATTTTGACCCGTTTCAGGCACGGAAATGACTTTAAACACACTTATTTTATTTGAAAAAGTCATAATTCACATCCAACAGTCATTTAGAGTCAAAATATTAAATGTTAAAATTTCATCATTATAGACCATTTTGGGAACGTTCGACATGTCCGGAGTCATCGTTTTTCATCCGAAAATTGATTTTCTGGACTGTACCAAAAATGATTCAAAATGTCAATTGGATCGTGCCTCATGTTGAATAACCACTTTTTAAACACTCACAGTGACCAAAATGGCCATTTTTACAGAGTTTTGCTTACTCAAAAGCTTCAATTTTGACCCGTTTCAGGCACAGAAATGACTTTAAACACACTTATTTTAGTTGAAAAAGTCATAATTCACATCCAACAGTCATTTAGAGTCAAAAGATTAAATGTTAAAATTTCATCATAATAGACCATTTTGGGAACGTTCGACATGTCCGGAGTCATCGTTTCTCATCCGAAAATTGATTTTTTGGACTGTACCAAAAATGATTCAAAATGTCAATTGGATTGTGCCTCATGTTGAATAACCACTTTTTAAACCCTCACAGTGACCAAAATCGCCATTTTTACAGAGTTTTGCTTACTCAAAAGCTTCAATTTTGACCCGTTTCAGGCACAGAAATGACTTTAAACACACTTATTTTAGTTGAAAAAGTCATAATTCACATCCAACAGTCATTTGGAGTCAAAAGATTAAATGTTAAAATTTCATCATAATAGACCATTTTGGGAACGTTCGACATGTCCGGAGTCATCGTTTTTCATCCGAAAATTGATTTTTTGGACTGTACCAAAAATGATTCAAAATGTCAATTGGATCGTGCCTCATGTTGAATAACCACTTTTTAAACCCTCACAGTGACCAAAATGGCCATTTTTACAGAGTTTTGCTTACTCAAAAGCTTCAATTTTGACCCGTTTCAGGCACGGAAATGACTTTAAACACACTTATTTTATTTGAAAAAGTCATAATTCACATCCAACAGTCATTTAGAGTCAAAATATTAAATGTTAAAATTTCATCATTATAGACCATTTTGGGAACGTTCGACATGTCCGGAGTCATCGTTTTTCATCCGAAAATTGATTTTTTGGACTGTACCAAAAATGATTCAAAATGTCAATTGGATCGTGCCTCATGTTGAATAACCACTTTTTAAACCCTCACAGTGACCAAAATTGCCATTTTTACAGAGTTTTGCATACTCAAAAGCTACAATTTTGACCCGTTTCAGGCACAGAAATGACTTTAAACACACTTATTTTAGTTGAAAAAGTCATAATGCACATCCAACAGTCATTTAGAGTAAAAAGATTAAATGTTAAAATTTCATCATTATAGACCATTTTGGGAACGTTCGACATGTCCGGAGTCATCGTTTTTCATCTGAAAATTGATTTTTTGGACTGTACCAAAAATGATTCAAAATGTCAATTGGATCGTGCCTCATGTTGAATAACCACTTTTTAAACCCTTACAGTGACCAAAAGTGCAATATTTACAGAGTTTTGCTTACTCAAAAGCTTCAATTTTGACCCGTTTCAGGCACAGAAATGACTTTAAACACACTTATTTTAGTTTAAAAAGTCATAATTCACATCCAATAGTCATTTAGAGTCAAAAGAATAAATGTTAAAATTTCATCATTATAGACCATTTTGGGAACGTTCGACATGTCCGGAGTCATCGTTTTTCATCCGAAAATTGATTTTCTGGACTGTACCAAAAATGATTCAAAATGTCAATTGGATCGTGCCTCATGTTGAATAACCACTTTTTAAACCCTCACAGTGACCAAAATGGCCATTTTTACAGAGTTTTGCTTACTCAAAAGCTTCAATTTTGACTCGTTTCAGGCACAGAAATGACTTTAAACACACTTATTTTAGTTGAAAAAGTCATAATGCACATCCAACAGTCATTTAGAGTCAAAAGATTAAATGTTAAAATTTCATCATTATAGACCATTTTGGGAACGTTCGACATGTCCGGAGTCATCGTTTTTCATCCGAAAATTGATTTTTTGGACTGTACCAAAAATGATTCAAAATGTCAATTGGATCGTGCCTCATGTTGAATAACCACTTTTTAAACCCTCACAGTGACCAAAATTGCCATTTTTACAGAGTTTTGCTTACTCAAAAGCTTCAATTTTGACCCGTTTCAGGCACAGAAATGACTTTAAACACACTTATTTTATTTGAAAAAGTCATAATTCACATCCAACAGTCATTTAGAGTCAAAAGATTAAATGTTAAAATTTCATCATTATAGACCATTTTGGGAACGTTCGACATGTCCGGAGTCATCGTTTTTCATCCGAAAATTGATTTTTTGGACTGTACCAAAAATGATTCAAAATCATAATAATAATAATAATAATAAAACATTTATTAAGCGCATGGCTGCACAGCTGTGTATCCCCGCGCTGATTGCTGAAAAAAAACTCACAGAGAATCAAGAGAGGAATGGATCGTGCCTCATGTTGAATAACCACTTTTTAAACCCTCACAGTGACCAAAATTGCCATTTTTACAGAGTTTTGCATACTCAAAAGCTACAATTTTGACCCGTTTCAGGCACAGAAATGACTTTAAACACACTTATTTTAGTTGAAAAAGTCATAATGCACATCCAACAGTCATTTAGAGTCAAAAGATTAAATGTTAAAATTTCATCATTATAGACCATTTTGGGAACGTTCGACATGTCCGGAGTCATCGTTTTTCATCCGAAAATTGATTTTTTGGACTGTACCAAAAATGATTCAAAATGTCAATTGGATCGTGCCTCATGTTGAATAACCACTTTTTAAACCCTCACAGTGACCAAAAGTGCAATTTCTACAGAGTTTTTCTTACTCAAAAGCTTCAATTTTGACCCGTTTCAGGCACAGAAATGACTTTAAACACACTTATTTTAGTTGAAAAAGTCATAATTCACATCCAATAGTCATTTAGAGTCAAAAGATTAAATGTTAAAATTTCATCATTATAGACCATTTTGGGAATGTTCGACATGTCCGGAGTCATCGTTTTTCATCCGAAAATTGATTTTCTGGACTGTACCAAAAATGATTCAAAATGTCAATTGGATCGTGCCTCATGTTGAATAACCACTTTTTAAACCCTCACAGTGACCAAAATGGCCATTTTTACAGAGTTTTGCTTACTCAACAGCTTCAATTTTGACCCGTTTCAGGCACAGAAATGACTTTAAACACACTTATTTTAGTTGAAAAAGTCATAATTCACATCCAACAGTCATTTAGAGTCAAAAGATTAAATGTTAAAATTTCATCATAATAGACCATTTTGGGAACGTTCGACATGTCCGGAGTCATCGTTTCTCATCCGAAAATAGATTTTTTGGACTGTACCAAAAATGATTCAAAATGTCAATTGGATTGTGCCTCATGTTGAATAACCACTTTTTAAACCCTCACAGTGACCAAAATCGCCATTTTTACAGAGTTTTGCTTACTCAAAAGCTTCAATTTTGACACGTTTCAGGCACAGAAATGACTTTAAACACACTTATTTTAGTTAAAAAAGTCATAATTCACATCCAACAGTCATTTAGGGTCAAAAGATTAAATGTTAAAATTTCATCATTATAGACCATTTTGGGAACGTTCGACATGTCCGGAGTTATCGTTTTTCATCCGAAAATTGATTTTTTGGACTGTACCAAAAATGATTCAAAATGTCAATTGGATTGTGCCTCATGTTGAATAACCACTTTTTAAACCCTCACAGTGACCAAAATTGCCATTTTTACAGAGTTTTGCTTACTCAAAAGCTTCAATTTTGACACGTTTCAGGCACAGAAATGACTTTAAACACACTTATTTTAGTTGAAAAAGTCATAATGCACATCCAACAGTCATTTAGAGTCAAAAGATTAAATGTTAAAATTTCATCATTATAGACCATTTTGGGAACGTTCGACATGTCCGGAGTCATCGTTTTTCATCCGAAAATTGATTTTTTGGACTGTACCAAAAATGATTCAAAATGTCAATTGGATCGTGCCTCATGTTGAATAACCACTTTTTAAACCCTCACAGTGACCAAAATTGCCATTTTTACAGAGTTTTGCTTACTAAAAAGCTTCAATTTTGACCCATTTCAGGCACAGAAATGACTTTAAACACACTTATTTTAGTTGAAAAAGTCATAATTCACATCCAACAGTCATTTAGAGTCAAAATATTAAATGTTAAAATTTCATCATTATAGACCATTTTGGGAACGTTCGACATGTCCGGAGTCATCGTTTTTCATCCGAAAATTGATTTTTTGGACTGTACCAAAAATGATTCAAAATGTCAATTGGATCGTGCCTCATGTTGAATAACCACTTTTTAAACCCTCACAGTGACCAAAATTGCAATTTTTACAGAGTTTTGCATACTCAAAAGCTGCAATTTTGACCCGTTTCAGGCACAGAAATGACTTTAAACACACTTATTTTAGTTGAAAAAGTCATAATGCACATCCAACAGTCATTTAGAGTCAAAAGATTAAATGTTAAAATTTCATCATTATAGACCATTTTGGGAACGTTCGACATGTCCGGAGTCATCGTTTTTCATCCGAAAATTGATTTTTTGGACTGTACCAAAAATTATTCAAAATGTCAATTGGATCGTGCCTCATGTTGAATAACCACTTTTTAAACCCTCACAGTGACCAAAATTGCCATTTTTACAGAGTTTTGCTTACTCAAAAGCTTCAATTTTGACCCGTTTCAGGCACAGAAATGACTTTAAACACACTTATTTTAGTTGAAAAAGTCATAATTCACATCCAACAGTCATTTGGAGTCAAAAGATTAAATGTTAAAATTTCATCATAATAGACCATTTTGGGAACGTTCGACATGTCCGGAGTCATCGTTTTTCATCCGAAAATTGATTTTTTGGACTGTACCAAAAATGATTCAAAATGTCAATTGGATCGTGCCTCATGTTGAATAACCACTTTTTAAACCCTCACAGTGACCAAAATGGCCATTTTTACAGAGTTTTGCTTACTCAAAAGCTTCAATTTTGACCCGTTTCAGGCACGGAAATGACTTTAAACACACTTATTTTATTTGAAAAAGTCATAATTCACATCCAACAGTCATTTAGAGTCAAAATATTAAATGTTAAAATTTCATCATTATAGACCATTTTGGGAACGTTCGACATGTCCGGAGTCATCGTTTTTCATCTGAAAATTGATTTTTTGGACTGTACCAAAAATGATTCAAAATGTCAATTGGATCGTGCCTCATGTTGAATAACCACTTTTTAAACCCTCACAGTGACCAAAATTGCCATTTTTACAGAGTTTTGCATACTCAAAAGCTACAATTTTGACCCGTTTCAGGCACAGAAATGACTTTAAACACACTTATTTTAGTTGAAAAAGTCATAATGCACATCCAACAGTCATTTAGAGTCAAAAGATTAAATGTTAAAATTTCATCATTATAGACCATTTTGGGAACGTTCGACATGTCCGGAGTCATCGTTTTTCATCTGAAAATTGATTTTTTGGACTGTACCAAAAATGATTCAAAATGTCAATTGGATCGTGCCTCATGTTGAATAACCACTTTTTAAACCCTCACAGTGACCAAAAGTGCAATATTTACAGAGTTTTGCTTACTCAAAAGCTTCAATTTTGACCCGTTTCAGGCACAGAAATGACTTTAAACACACTTATTTTAGTTTAAAAAGTCATAATTCACATCCAATAGTCATTTAGAGTCAAAAGAATAAATGTTAAAATTTCATCATTATAGACCATTTTGGGAACGTTCGACATGTCCGGAGTCATCGTTTTTCATCCGAAAATAGATTTTTTGGACTGTACCAAAAATGATTCAAAATGTCAATTGGATTGTGCCTCATGTTGAATAACCACTTTTTAAACCCTCACAGTGACCAAAATCGCCATTTTTACAGAGTTTTGCTTACTCAAAAGCTTCAATTTTGACACGTTTCAGGCACAGAAATGACTTTAAACACACTTATTTTAGTTAAAAAAGTCATAATTCACATCCAACAGTCATTTAGGGTCAAAAGATTAAATGTTAAAATTTCATCATTATAGACCATTTTGGGAACGTTCGACATGTCCGGAGTTATCGTTTTTCATCCGAAAATTGATTTTTTGGACTGTACCAAAAATGATTCAAAATGTCAATTGGATCGTGCCTCATGTTGAATAACCACTTTTTAAACCCTCACAGTGACCAAAATTGCAATTTTTACAGAGTTTTGCATACTCAAAAGCTGCAATTTTGACCCGTTTCAGGCACAGAAATGACTTTAAACACACTTATTTTAGTTGAAAAAGTCATAATGCACATCCAACAGTCATTTAGAGTCAAAAGATTAAATGTTAAAATTTCATCATTATAGACCATTTTGGGAACGTTCGACATGTCCGGAGTCATCGTTTTTCATCCGAAAATAGATTTTTTGGACTGTACCAAAAATGATTCAAAATGTCAATTGGATCGTGCCTCATGTTGAATAACCACTTTTTAAACCCTCACAGTGACCAAAATTGCCATTTTTACAGAGTTTTGCTTACTCAATAGCTTCAATTTTGACCCGTTTCAGGCACAGAAATGACTTTAAACACACTTATTTTAGTTGAAAAAGTCATAATTCACATCCAACAGTCATTTGGAGTCAAAAGATTAAATGTTAAAATTTCATCATAATAGACCATTTTGGGAACGTTCGACATGTCCGGAGTCATCGTTTTTCATCCGAAAATTGATTTTTTGGACTGTACCAAAAATGATTCAAAATGTCAATTGGATCGTGCCTCATGTTGAATAACCACTTTTTAAACCCTCACAGTGACCAAAATGGCCATTTTTACAGAGTTTTGCTTACTCAAAAGCTTCAATTTTGACCCGTTTCAGGCACGGAAATGACTTTAAACACACTTATTTTATTTGAAAAAGTCATAATTCACATCCAACAGTCATTTAGAGTCAAAAAATAAATGTTAAAATTTCATCATTATAGACCATTTTGGGAACGTTCGACATGTCCGGAGTCATCGTTTTTCATCCGAAAATTGATTTTTTGGACTGTACCAAAAATGATTCAAAATGTCAATTGGATCGTGCCTCATGTTGAATAACCACTTTTTAAACCCTCACAGTGACCAAAATTGCAATTTTTACAGAGTTTTGCATACTCAAAAGCTGCAATTTTGACCCGTTTCAGGCACAGAAATGACTTTAAACACACTTATTTTAGTTGAAAAAGTCATAATGCACATCCAACAGTCATTTAGAGTCAAAAGATTAAATGTTAAAATTTCATCATTATAGACCATTTTGGGAACGTTCGACATGTCCGGAGTCATCGTTTTTCATCCGAAAATAGATTTTTTGGACTGTACCAAAAATGATTCAAAATGTCAATTGGATCGTGCCTCATGTTGAATAACCACTTTTTAAACCCTCACAGTGACCAAAATTGCCATTTTTACAGAGTTTTGCTTACTCAAAAGCTTCAATTTTGACCCGTTTCAGGCACAGAAATGACTTTAAACACACGTATTTTAGTTGAAAAAGTCACAATTCACATCCAACAGTCATTTGGAGTCAAAAGATTAAATGTTAAAATTTCATCATAATAGACCATTTTGGGAACGTTCGACATGTCCGGAGTCATCGTTTTTCATCCGAAAATTGATTTTTTGGACTGTACCAAAAATGATTCAAAATGTCAATTGGATCGTGCCTCATGTTGAATAACCACTTTTTAAACCCTCACAGTGACCAAAATGGCCATTTTTACAGAGTTTTGCTTACTCAAAAGCTTCAATTTTGACCCGTTTCAGGCACGGAAATGACTTTAAACACACTTATTTTATTTGAAAAAGTCATAATTCACATCCAACAGTCATTTAGAGTCAAAATATTAAATGTTAAAATTTCATCATTATAGACCATTTTGGGAACGTTCGACATGTCCGGAGTCATCGTTTTTCATCCGAAAATTGATTTTTTGGACTGTACCAAAAATGATTCAAAATGTCAATTGGATCGTGCCTCATGTTGAATAACCACTTTTTAAACCCTCACAGTGACCAAAATTGCCATTTTTACAGAGTTTTGCATACTCAAAAGCTACAATTTTGACCCGTTTCAGGCACAGAAATGACTTTAAACACACTTATTTTAGTTGAAAAAGTCATAATGCACATCCAACAGTCATTTAGAGTCAAAAGATTAAATGTTAAAATTTCATCATTATAGACCATTTTGGGAACGTTCGACATGTCCGGAGTCATCGTTTTTCATCCGAAAATTGATTTTCTGGACTGTACCAAAAATGATTCAAAATGTCAATTGGATCGTGCCTCATGTTGAATAACCACTTTTTAAACCCTCACAGTGACCAAAATTGCCATTTTTACAGAGTTTTGCTTACTCAAAAGCTTCAATTTTGACCCGTTTCAGGCACAGAAATGACTTTAAACACACTTATTTTATTTGAAAAAGTCATAATTCACATCCAACAGTCATTTAGAGTCAAAAGATTGAATGTTAAAATTTCATCATTATAGACCATTTTGGGAACGTTCGACATGTCCGGAGTCATCGTTTTTCATCCGAAAATTGATTTTTTGGACTGTACCAAAAATGATTCAAAATCATAATAATAATAATAATAATAATAAAACATTTATTAAGCGCATGGCTGCACAGCTGTGTATCCCCGCGCTGATTGCTGAAAAAAAACTCACAGAGAATCAAGAGAGGAATGGATCGTGCCTCATGTTGAATAACCACTTTTTAAACCCTCACAGTGACCAAAATTGCCATTTTTACAGAGTTTTGCATACTCAAAAGCTACAATTTTGACCCGTTTCAGGCACAGAAATGACTTTAAACACACTTATTTTAGTTGAAAAAGTCATAATGCACATCCAACAGTCATTTAGAGTCAAAAGATTAAATGTTAGAATTTCATCATTATAGACCATTTTGGGAACGTTCGACATGTCCGGAGTCATCGTTTTTCATCCGAAAATTGATTTTTTGGACTGTACCAAAAATGATTCAAAATGTCAATTGGATCGTGCCTCATGTTGAATAACCACTTTTTAAACCCTCACAGTGACCAAAAGTGCAATTTTTACAGAGTTTTTCTTACTCAAAAGCTTCAATTTTGACCCGTTTCAGGCACAGAAATTACTTTAAACACACTTATTTTAGTTGAAAAAGTCATAATTCACATCCAATAGTCATTTAGAGTCAAAAGATTAAATGTTAAAATTTCACCATTATAGACCATTTTGGGAACGTTCGACATGTCCGGAGTCATCGTTTTTCATCCGAAAATTGATTTTCTGGACTGTACCAAAAATGATTCAAAATGTCAATTGGATCGTGCCTCATGTTGAATAACCACTTTTTAAACCCTCACAGTGACCAAAATGGCCATTTTTACAGAGTTTTGCTTACTCAAAAGCTTCAATTTTGACCCGTTTCAGGCACAGAAATGACTTTAAACACACTTATTTTAGTTGAAAAAGTCATAATTCACATCCAACAGTCATTTAGAGTCAAAAGATTAAATGTTAAAATTTCATCATAATAGACCATTTTGGGAACGTTCGACATGTCCGGAGTCATCGTTTCTCATCCGAAAATTGATTTTTTGGACTGTACCAAAAATGATTCAAAATGTCAATTGGATTGTGCCTCATGTTGAATAACCACTTTTTAAACCCTCACAGTGACCAAAATCGCCATTTTTACAGAGTTTTGCTTACTCAAAAGCTTCAATTTTGACACGTTTCAGGCACAGAAATGACTTTAAACACACTTATTTTAGTTAAAAAAGTCATAATTCACATCCAACAGTCATTTAGGGTCAAAAGATTAAATGTTAAAATTTCATCATTATAGACCATTTTGGGAACGTTCGACATGTCCGGAGTCATCGTTTTTCATCCGAAAATTGATTTTTTGGACTGTACCAAAAATGATTCAAAATGTCAATTGGATCGTGCCTCATGTTGAATAACCACTTTTTAAACCCTCACAGTGACCAAAATTGCCATTTTTACAGAGTTTTGCTTACTCAAAAGCTTCAATTTTGACCCGTTTCAGGCACAGAAATGACTTTAAACACACTTATTTTAGTTGAAAAAGTCATAATTCACATCCAACAGTCATTTGGAGTCAAAAGATTAAATGTTAAAATTTCATCATAATAGACCATTTTGGGAACGTTCGACATGTCCGGAGTCATCGTTTTTCATCCGAAAATTGATTTTTTGGACTGTACCAAAAATGATTCAAAATGTCAATTGGATCGTGCCTCATGTTGAATAACCACTTTTTAAACCCTCACAGTGACCAAAATGGCCATTTTTACAGAGTTTTGCTTACTCAAAAGCTTCAATTTTGACCCGTTTCAGGCACGGAAATGACTTTAAACACACTTATTTTATTTGAAAAAGTCATAATTCACATCCAACAGTCATTTAGAGTCAAAATATTAAATGTTAAAATTTCATCATTATAGACCATTTTGGGAACGTTCGACATGTCCGGAGTCATCGTTTTTCATCCGAAAATTGATTTTTTGGACTGTACCAAAAATGATTCAAAATGTCAATTGGATCGTGCCTCATGTTGAATAACCACTTTTTAAACCCTCACAGTGACCAAAATTGCCATTTTTACAGAGTTTTGCATACTCAAAAGCTACAATTTTGACCCGTTTCAGGCACAGAAATGACTTTAAACACACTTATTTTAGTTGAAAAAGTCATAATGCACATCCAACAGTCATTTAGAGTCAAAAGATTAAATGTTAAAATTTCATCATTATAGACCATTTTGGGAACGTTCGACATGTCCGGAGTCATCGTTTTTCATCTGAAAATTGATTTTTTGGACTGTACCAAAAATGATTCAAAATGTCAATTGGATCGTGCCTCATGTTGAATAACCACTTTTTAAACCCTTACAGTGACCAAAAGTGCAATATTTACAGAGTTTTGCTTACTCAAAAGCTTCAATTTTGACCCGTTTCAGGCACAGAAATGACTTTAAACACACTTATTTTAGTTTAAAAAGTCATAATTCACATCCAATAGTCATTTAGAGTCAAAAGAATAAATGTTAAAATTTCATCATTATAGACCATTTTGGGAACGTTCGACATGTCCGGAGTCATCGTTTTTCATCCGAAAATTGATTTTCTGGACTGTACCAAAAATGATTCAAAATGTCAATTGGATCGTGCCTCATGTTGAATAACCACTTTTTAAACCCTCACAGTGACCAAAATGGCCATTTTTACAGAGTTTTGCTTACTCAAAAGCTTCAATTTTGACTCGTTTCAGGCACAGAAATGACTTTAAACACACTTATTTTAGTTGAAAAAGTCATAATGCACATCCAACAGTCATTTAGAGTCAAAAGATTAAATGTTAAAATTTCATCATTATAGACCATTTTGGGAACGTTCGACATGTCCGGAGTCATCGTTTTTCATCCGAAAATTGATTTTTTGGACTGTACCAAAAATGATTCAAAATGTCAATTGGATCGTGCCTCATGTTGAATAACCACTTTTTAAACCCTCACAGTGACCAAAATTGCCATTTTTACAGAGTTTTGCTTACTCAAAAGCTTCAATTTTGACCCGTTTCAGGCACAGAAATGACTTTAAACACACTTATTTTATTTGAAAAAGTCATAATTCACATCCAACAGTCATTTAGAGTCAAAAGATTAAATGTTAAAATTTCATCATTATAGACCATTTTGGGAACGTTCGACATGTCCGGAGTCATCGTTTTTCATCCGAAAATTGATTTTTTGGACTGTACAAAAAATGATTCAAAATCATAATAATAATAATAATAATAAAACATTTATTAAGCGCATGGCTGCACAGCTGTGTATCCCCGCGCTGATTGCTGAAAAAAAACTCACAGAGAATCAAGAGAGGAATGGATCGTGCCTCATGTTGAATAACCACTTTTTAAACCCTCACAGTGACCAAAATTGCCATTTTTACAGAGTTTTGCATACACAAAAGCTACAATTTTGACCCGTTTCAGGCACAGAAATGACTTTAAACACACTTATTTTAGTTGAAAAAGTCATAATGCACATCCAACAGTCATTTAGAGTCAAAAGATTAAATGTTAAAATTTCATCATTATAGACCATTTTGGGAACGTTCGACATGTCCGGAGTCATCGTTTTTCATCCGAAAATTGATTTTTTGGACTGTACCAAAAATGATTCAAAATGTCAATTGGATCGTGCCTCATGTTGAATAACCACTTTTTAAACCCTCACAGTGACCAAAAGTGCAATTTTTACAGAGTTTTTCTTACTCAAAAGCTTCAATTTTGACCCGTTTCAGGCACAGAAATGACTTTAAACACACTTATTTTAGTTGAAAAAGTCATAATTCACATCCAATAGTCATTTAGAGTCAAAAGATTAAATGTTAAAATTTCATCATTATAGACCATTTTGGGAACGTTCGACATGTCCGGAGTCATCGTTTTTCATCCGAAAATTGATTTTTTGGACTGTACCAAAAATGATTCAAAATGTCAATTGGATCGTGCCTCATGTTGAATAACCACTTTTTAAACCCTCACAGTGACCAAAATTGCCATTTTTACAGAGTTTTGCTTACTCAAAAGCTTCAATTTTGACCCGTTTCAGGCACAGAAATGACTTTAAACACACTTATTTTATTTGAAAAAGTCATAATTCACATCCAACAGTCATTTAGAGTCAAAAGATTAAATGTTAAAATTTCATCATTATAGACCATTTTGGGAACGTTTGACATGTCCGGAGTCATCGTTTTTCATCCGAAAATTGATTTTTTGGACTGTACAAAAAATGATTCAAAATCATAATAATAATAATAATAATAAAACATTTATTAAGCGCATGGCTGCACAGCTGTGTATCCCCGCGCTGATTGCTGAAAAAAAACTCACAGAGAATCAAGAGAGGAATGGATCGTGCCTCATGTTGAATAACCACTTTTTAAACCCTCACAGTGACCAAAATTGCCATTTTTACAGAGTTTTGCATACACAAAAGCTACAATTTTGACCCGTTTCAGGCACAGAAATGACTTTAAACACACTTATTTTAGTTGAAAAAGTCATAATGCACATCCAACAGTCATTTAGAGTCAAAAGATTAAATGTTAAAATTTCATCATTATAGACCATTTTGGGAACGTTCGACATGTCCGGAGTCATCGTTTTTCATCCGAAAATTGATTTTTTGGACTGTACCAAAAATGATTCAAAATGTCAATTGGATCGTGCCTCATGTTGAATAACCACTTTTTAAACCCTCACAGTGACCAAAAGTGCAATTTTTACAGAGTTTTTCTTACTCAAAAGCTTCAATTTTGACCCGTTTCAGGCACAGAAATGACTTTAAACACACTTATTTTAGTTGAAAAAGTCATAATTCACATCCAATAGTCATTTAGAGTCAAAAGATTAAATGTTAAAATTTCATCATTATAGACCATTTTGGGAACGTTCGACATGTCCGGAGTCATCGTTTTTCATCCGAAAATTGATTTTTTGGACTGTACCAAAAATGATTCAAAATGTCAATTGGATCGTGCCTCATGTTGAATAACCACTTTTTAAACCCTCACAGTGACCAAAATTGCCATTTTTACAGAGTTTTGCTTACTCAAAAGCTTCAATTTTGACCCGTTTCAGGCACAGAAATGACTTTAAACACACTTATTTTATTTGAAAAAGTCATAATTCACATCCAACAGTCATTTAGAGTCAAAAGATTAAATGTTAAAATTTCATCATTATAGACCATTTTGGGAACGTTTGACATGTCCGGAGTCATCGTTTTTCATCCGAAAATTGATTTTTTGGACTGTACAAAAAATGATTCAAAATCATAATAATAATAATAATAATAAAACATTTATTAAGCGCATGGCTGCACAGCTGTGTATCCCCGCGCTGATTGCTGAAAAAAAACTCACAGAGAATCAAGAGAGGAATGGATCGTGCCTCATGTTGAATAACCACTTTTTAAACCCTCACAGTGACCAAAATTGCCATTTTTACAGAGTTTTGCATACACAAAAGCTACAATTTTGACCCGTTTCAGGCACAGAAATGACTTTAAACACACTTATTTTAGTTGAAAAAGTCATAATGCACATCCAACAGTCATTTGGAGTCAAAAGATTAAATGTTAAAATGTCATCATAATAGACCATTTTGGGAACGTTCGACATGTCCGGAGTCATCGTTTTTCATCCGAAAATTGATTTTTTGGACTGTACCAAAAATGATTCAAAATGTCAATTGGATCGTGCCTCATGTTGAATAACCACTTTTTAAACCCTCACAGTGACCAAAATGGCCATTTTTACAGAGTTTTGCTTACTCAAAAGCTTCAATTTTGACTCGTTTCAGGCACGGAAATGACTTTAAACACACTTATTTTATTTGAGAAAAAGTCATAATTCACATCCAACAGTCATTTAGAGTCAGAATATTAAATGTTAAAATTTCATCATTATAGACCATTTTGGGAACGTTCGACATGTCCGGAGTCATCGTTTTTCATCCGAAAATTGATTTTTTGGACTGTACCAAAAATGATTCAAAATGTCAATTGGATCGTGCCTCATGTTGAATAACCACTTTTTAAACCCTCACAGTGACCAAAATTGCCATTTTTACAGAGTTTTGCTTACTCAAAAGCTTCAGTTTTGACACGTTTCAGGCACAGAAATGACTTTAAACACACTTATTTTAGTTGAAAAAGTCATAATGCACATCCAACAGTCATTTAGAGTCAAAAGATTAAATGTTAAAATTTCATCATTATAGACCATTTTGGGAACGTTCGACATGTCCGGAGTCATCGTTTTTCATCCGAAAATTGATTTTTTGGACTGTACCAAAAATGATTCAAAATGTCAATTGGATCGTGCCTCATGTTGAATAACCACTTTTTAAACCCTCACAGTGACCAAAATTGCCATTTTTACAGAGTTTTGCTTACTAAAAAGCTTCAATTTTGACCCATTTCAGGCACAGAAATGACTTTAAACACACTTATTTTAGTTGAAAAAGTCATAATTCACATCCAACAGTCATTTAGAGTCAAAATATTAAATGTTAAAATTTCATCATTATAGACCATTTTGGGAACGTTCGACATGTCCGGAGTCATCGTTTTTCATCCGAAAATTGATTTTTTGGACTGTACCAAAAATGATTCAAAATGTCAATTGGATCGTGCCTCATGTTGAATAACCACTTTTTAAACCCTCACAGTGACCAAAATTGCAATTTTTACAGAGTTTTGCATACTCAAAAGCTGCAATTTTGACCCGTTTCAGGCACAGAAATGACTTTAAACACACTTATTTTAGTTGAAAAAGTCATAATGCACATCCAACAGTCATTTAGAGTCAAAAGATTAAATGTTAAAATTTCATCATTATAGACCATTTTGGGAACGTTCGACATGTCCGGAGTCATCGTTTTTCATCCGAAAATTAATTTTTTGGACTGTACCAAAAATTATTCAAAATGTCAATTGGATCGTGCCTCATGTTGAATAACCACTTTTTAAACCCTCACAGTGACCAAAATTGCCATTTTTACAGAGTTTTGCTTACTCAAAAGCTTCAATTTTGACCCGTTTCAGGCACAGAAATGACTTTAAACACACTTATTTTAGTTGAAAAAGTCATAATTCACATCCAACAGTCATTTGGAGTCAAAAGATTAAATGTTAAAATTTCATCATAATAGACCATTTTGGGAACGTTCGACATGTCCGGA
This sequence comes from Lissotriton vulgaris, assembly GCF_964263255.1. Taxonomy (NCBI): domain Eukaryota; kingdom Metazoa; phylum Chordata; class Amphibia; order Caudata; family Salamandridae; genus Lissotriton; species Lissotriton vulgaris. The sequence goes on from NW_028242254.1 coordinate 724,538, forward strand.
GTCATCGTTTTTCATCCGAAAATTGATTTTTTGGACTGTACCAAAAATGATTCAAAATGTCAATTGGATCGTGCCTCATGTTGAATAACCACTTTTTAAACCCTCACAGTGACCAAAATGGCCATTTTTACAGAGTTTTGCTTACTCAAAAGCTTCAATTTTGACCCGTTTCAGGCACGGAAATGACTTTAAACACACTTATTTTATTTGAAAAAGTCATAATTCACATCCAACAGTCATTTAGAGTCAAAATATTAAATGTTAAAATTTCATCATTATAGACCATTTTGGGAACGTTCGACATGTCCGGAGTCATCGTTTTTCATCTGAAAATTGATTTTTTGGACTGTACCAAAAATGATTCAAAATGTCAATTGGATCGTGCCTCATGTTGAATAACCACTTTTTAAACCCTCACAGTGACCAAAATTGCCATTTTTACAGAGTTTTGCATACTCAAAAGCTACAATTTTGACCCGTTTCAGGCACAGAAATGACTTTAAACACACTTATTTTAGTTGAAAAAGTCATAATGCACATCCAACAGTCATTTAGAGTCAAAAGATTAAATGTTAAAATTTCATCATTATAGACCATTTTGGGAACGTTCGACATGTCCGGAGTCATCGTTTTTCATCTGAAAATTGATTTTTTGGACTGTACCAAAAATGATTCAAAATGTCAATTGGATCGTGCCTCATGTTGAATAACCACTTTTTAAACCCTCACAGTGACCAAAAGTGCAATATTTACAGAGTTTTGCTTACTCAAAAGCTTCAATTTTGACCCGTTTCAGGCACAGAAATGACTTTAAACACACTTATTTTAGTTTAAAAAGTCATAATTCACATCCAATAGTCATTTAGAGTCAAAAGAATAAATGTTAAAATTTCATCATTATAGACCATTTTGGGAACGTTCGACATGTCCGGAGTCATCGTTTTTCATCCGAAAATAGATTTTTTGGACTGTACCAAAAATGATTCAAAATGTCAATTGGATTGTGCCTCATGTTGAATAACCACTTTTTAAACCCTCACAGTGACCAAAATCGCCATTTTTACAGAGTTTTGCTTACTCAAAAGCTTCAATTTTGACACGTTTCAGGCACAGAAATGACTTTAAACACACTTATTTTAGTTAAAAAAGTCATAATTCACATCCAACAGTCATTTAGGGTCAAAAGATTAAATGTTAAAATTTCATCATTATAGACCATTTTGGGAACGTTCGACATGTCCGGAGTTATCGTTTTTCATCCGAAAATTGATTTTTTGGACTGTACCAAAAATGATTCAAAATGTCAATTGGATCGTGCCTCATGTTGAATAACCACTTTTTAAACCCTCACAGTGACCAAAATTGCAATTTTTACAGAGTTTTGCATACTCAAAAGCTGCAATTTTGACCCGTTTCAGGCACAGAAATGACTTTAAACACACTTATTTTAGTTGAAAAAGTCATAATGCACATCCAACAGTCATTTAGAGTCAAAAGATTAAATGTTAAAATTTCATCATTATAGACCATTTTGGGAACGTTCGACATGTCCGGAGTCATCGTTTTTCATCCGAAAATAGATTTTTTGGACTGTACCAAAAATGATTCAAAATGTCAATTGGATCGTGCCTCATGTTGAATAACCACTTTTTAAACCCTCACAGTGACCAAAATTGCCATTTTTACAGAGTTTTGCTTACTCAATAGCTTCAATTTTGACCCGTTTCAGGCACAGAAATGACTTTAAACACACTTATTTTAGTTGAAAAAGTCATAATTCACATCCAACAGTCATTTGGAGTCAAAAGATTAAATGTTAAAATTTCATCATAATAGACCATTTTGGGAACGTTCGACATGTCCGGAGTCATCGTTTTTCATCCGAAAATTGATTTTTTGGACTGTACCAAAAATGATTCAAAATGTCAATTGGATCGTGCCTCATGTTGAATAACCACTTTTTAAACCCTCACAGTGACCAAAATGGCCATTTTTACAGAGTTTTGCTTACTCAAAAGCTTCAATTTTGACCCGTTTCAGGCACGGAAATGACTTTAAACACACTTATTTTATTTGAAAAAGTCATAATTCACATCCAACAGTCATTTAGAGTCAAAAAATAAATGTTAAAATTTCATCATTATAGACCATTTTGGGAACGTTCGACATGTCCGGAGTCATCGTTTTTCATCCGAAAATTGATTTTTTGGACTGTACCAAAAATGATTCAAAATGTCAATTGGATCGTGCCTCATGTTGAATAACCACTTTTTAAACCCTCACAGTGACCAAAATTGCCATTTTTACAGAGTTTTGCATACTCAAAAGCTACAATTTTGACCCGTTTCAGGCACAGAAATGACTTTAAACACACTTATTTTAGTTGAAAAAGTCATAATGCACATCCAACAGTCATTTAGAGTCAAAAGATTAAATGTTAAAATTTCATCATTATAGACCATTTTGGGAACGTTCGACATGTCCGGAGTTATCGTTTTTCATCCGAAAATTGATTTTTTGGACTGTACCAAAAATGATTCAAAATGTCAATTGGATCGTGCCTCATGTTGAATAACCACTTTTTAAACCCTCACAGTGACCAAAATTGCAATTTTTACAGAGTTTTGCATACTCAAAAGCTGCAATTTTGACCCGTTTCAGGCACAGAAATGACTTTAAACACACTTATTTTAGTTGAAAAAGTCATAATGCACATCCAACAGTCATTTAGAGTCAAAAGATTAAATGTTAAAATTTCATCATTATAGACCATTTTGGGAACGTTCGACATGTCCGGAGTCATCGTTTTTCATCCGAAAATAGATTTTTTGGACTGTACCAAAAATGATTCAAAATGTCAATTGGATCGTGCCTCATGTTGAATAACCACTTTTTAAACCCTCACAGTGACCAAAATTGCCATTTTTACAGAGTTTTGCTTACTCAAAAGCTTCAATTTTGACCCGTTTCAGGCACAGAAATGACTTTAAACACACTTATTTTAGTTGAAAAAGTCACAATTCACATCCAACAGTCATTTGGAGTCAAAAGATTAAATGTTAAAATTTCATCATAATAGACCATTTTGGGAACGTTCGACATGTCCGGAGTCATCGTTTTTCATCCGAAAATTGATTTTTTGGACTGTACCAAAAATGATTCAAAATGTCAATTGGATCGTGCCTCATGTTGAATAACCACTTTTTAAACCCTCACAGTGACCAAAATGGCCATTTTTACAGAGTTTTGCTTACTCAAAAGCTTCAATTTTGACCCGTTTCAGGCACGGAAATGACTTTAAACACACTTATTTTATTTGAAAAAGTCATAATTCACATCCAACAGTCATTTAGAGTCAAAATATTAAATGTTAAAATTTCATCATTATAGACCATTTTGGGAACGTTCGACATGTCCGGAGTCATCGTTTTTCATCCGAAAATTGATTTTTTGGACTGTACCAAAAATGATTCAAAATGTCAATTGGATCGTGCCTCATGTTGAATAACCACTTTTTAAACCCTCACAGTGACCAAAATTGCCATTTTTACAGAGTTTTGCATACTCAAAAGCTACAATTTTGACCCGTTTCAGGCACAGAAATGACTTTAAACACACTTATTTTAGTTGAAAAAGTCATAATGCACATCCAACAGTCATTTAGAGTCAAAAGATTAAATGTTAAAATTTCATCATTATAGACCATTTTGGGAACGTTCGACATGTCCGGAGTCATCGTTTTTCATCTGAAAATTGATTTTTTGGACTGTACCAAAAATGATTCAAAATGTCAATTGGATCGTGCCTCATGTTGAATAACCACTTTTTAAACCCTCACAGTGACCAAAAGTGCAATATTTACAGAGTTTTGCTTACTCAAAAGCTTCAATTTTGACCCGTTTCAGGCACAGAAATGACTTTAAACACACTTATTTTAGTTTAAAAAGTCATAATTCACATCCAATAGTCATTTAGAGTCAAAAGAATAAATGTTAAAATTTCATCATTATAGACCATTTTGGGAACGTTCGACATGTCCGGAGTCATCGTTTTTCATCCGAAAATTGATTTTCTGGACTGTACCAAAAATGATTCAAAATGTCAATTGGATCGTGCCTCATGTTGAATAACCACTTTTTAAACCCTCACAGTGACCAAAATTGCCATTTTTACAGAGTTTTGCTTACTCAAAAGCTTCAATTTTGACCCGTTTCAGGCACAGAAATGACTTTAAACACACTTATTTTATTTGAAAAAGTCATAATTCACATCCAACAGTCATTTAGAGTCAAAAGATTGAATGTTAAAATTTCATCATTATAGACCATTTTGGGAACGTTCGACATGTCCGGAGTCATCGTTTTTCATCCGAAAATTGATTTTTTGGACTGTACCAAAAATGATTCAAAATCATAATAATAATAATAATAATAATAAAACATTTATTAAGCGCATGGCTGCACAGCTGTGTATCCCCGCGCTGATTGCTGAAAAAAAACTCACAGAGAATCAAGAGAGGAATGGATCGTGCCTCATGTTGAATAACCACTTTTTAAACCCTCACAGTGACCAAAATTGCCATTTTTACAGAGTTTTGCATACTCAAAAGCTACAATTTTGACCCGTTTCAGGCACAGAAATGACTTTAAACACACTTATTTTAGTTGAAAAAGTCATAATGCACATCCAACAGTCATTTAGAGTCAAAAGATTAAATGTTAGAATTTCATCATTATAGACCATTTTGGGAACGTTCGACATGTCCGGAGTCATCGTTTTTCATCCGAAAATTGATTTTTTGGACTGTACCAAAAATGATTCAAAATGTCAATTGGATCGTGCCTCATGTTGAATAACCACTTTTTAAACCCTCACAGTGACCAAAAGTGCAATTTTTACAGAGTTTTTCTTACTCAAAAGCTTCAATTTTGACCCGTTTCAGGCACAGAAATGACTTTAAACACACTTATTTTAGTTGAAAAAGTCATAATTCACATCCAATAGTCATTTAGAGTCAAAAGATTAAATGTTAAAATTTCACCATTATAGACCATTTTGGGAACGTTCGACATGTCCGGAGTCATCGTTTTTCATCCGAAAATTGATTTTCTGGACTGTACCAAAAATGATTCAAAATGTCAATTGGATCGTGCCTCATGTTGAATAACCACTTTTTAAACCCTCACAGTGACCAAAATGGCCATTTTTACAGAGTTTTGCTTACTCAAAAGCTTCAATTTTGACCCGTTTCAGGCACAGAAATGACTTTAAACACACTTATTTTAGTTGAAAAAGTCATAATTCACATCCAACAGTCATTTAGAGTCAAAAGATTAAATGTTAAAATTTCATCATAATAGACCATTTTGGGAACGTTCGACATGTCCGGAGTCATCGTTTCTCATCCGAAAATTGATTTTTTGGACTGTACCAAAAATGATTCAAAATGTCAATTGGATTGTGCCTCATGTTGAATAACCACTTTTTAAACCCTCACAGTGACCAAAATCGCCATTTTTACAGAGTTTTGCTTACTCAAAAGCTTCAATTTTGACACGTTTCAGGCACAGAAATGACTTTAAACACACTTATTTTAGTTAAAAAAGTCATAATTCACATCCAACAGTCATTTAGGGTCAAAAGATTAAATGTTAAAATTTCATCATTATAGACCTTTTTGGGAACGTTCGACATGTCCGGAGTTATCGTTTTTCATCCGAAAATTGATTTTTTGGACTGTACCAAAAATGATTCAAAATGTCAATTGGATCGTGCCTCATGTTGAATAACCACTTTTTAAACCCTCAGAGTGACCAAAATTGCAATTTTTACAGAGTTTTGCATACTCAAAAGCTGCAATTTTGACCCGTTTCAGGCACAGAAATGACTTTAAACACACTTATTTTAGTTGAAAAAGTCATAATGCACATCCAACAGTCATTTAGAGTCAAAAGATTAAATGTTAAAATTTCATCATTATAGACCATTTTGGGAACGTTCGACATGTCCGGAGTCATCGTTTTTCATCCGAAAATTGATTTTTTGGACTGTACCAAAAATGATTCAAAATGTCAATTGGATCGTGCCTCATGTTGAATAACCACTTTTTAAACCCTCACAGTGACCAAAATTGCCATTTTTACAGAGTTTTGCTTACTCAAAAGCTTCAATTTTGACCCGTTTCAGGCACAGAAATGACTTTAAACACACTTATTTTAGTTGAAAAAGTCATAATTCACATCCAACAGTCATTTGGAGTCAAAAGATTAAATGTTAAAATTTCATCATAATAGACCATTTTGGGAACGTTCGACATGTCCGGAGTCATCGTTTTTCATCCGAAAATTGATTTTTTGGACTGTACCAAAAATGATTCAAAATGTCAATTGGATCGTGCCTCATGTTGAATAACCACTTTTTAAACCCTCACAGTGACCAAAATGGCCATTTTTACAGAGTTTTGCTTACTCAAAAGCTTCAATTTTGACCCGTTTCAGGCACGGAAATGACTTTAAACACACTTATTTTATTTGAAAAAGTCATAATTCACATCCAACAGTCATTTAGAGTCAAAAGATTAAATGTTAAAATTTCATCATTATAGACCATTTTGGGAACGTTCGACATGTCCGGAGTCATCGTTTTTCATCTGAAAATTGATTTTTTGGACTGTACCAAAAATGATTCAAAATGTCAATTGGATCGTGCCTCATGTTGAATAACCACTTTTTAAACCCTTACAGTGACCAAAAGTGCAATATTTACAGAGTTTTGCTTACTCAAAAGCTTCAATTTTGACCCGTTTCAGGCACAGAAATGACTTTAAGCACACTTATTTTAGTTTAAAAAGTCATAATTCACATCCAATAGTCATTTAGAGTCAAAAGAATAAATGTTAAAATTTCATCATTATAGACCATTTTGGGAACGTTCGACATGTCCGGAGTCATCGTTTTTCATCCGAAAATTGATTTTCTGGACTGTACCAAAAATGATTCAAAATGTCAATTGGATCGTGCCTCATGTTGAATAACCACTTTTTAAACCCTCACAGTGACCAAAATGGCCATTTTTACAGAGTTTTGCTTACTCAAAAGCTTCAATTTTGACTCGTTTCAGGCACAGAAATGACTTTAAACACACTTATTTTAGTTGAAAAAGTCATAATGCACATCCAACAGTCATTTAGAGTCAAAAGATTAAATGTTAAAATTTCATCATTATAGACCATTTTGGGAACGTTCGACATGTCCGGAGTCATCGTTTTTCATCCGAAAATTGATTTTTTGGACTGTACCAAAAATGATTCAAAATGTCAATTGGATCGTGCCTCATGTTGAATAACCACTTTTTAAACCCTCACAGTGACCAAAATTGCCATTTTTACAGAGTTTTGCTTACTCAAAAGCTTCAATTTTGACCCGTTTCAGGCACAGAAATGACTTTAAACACACTTATTTTATTTGAAAAAGTCATAATTCACATCCAACAGTCATTTAGAGTCAAAAGATTAAATGTTAAAATTTCATCATTATAGACCATTTTGGGAACGTTCGACATGTCCGGAGTCATCGTTTTTCATCCGAAAATTGATTTTTTGGACTGTACAAAAAATGATTCAAAATCATAATAATAATAATAATAATAAAACATTTATTAAGCGCATGGCTGCACAGCTGTGTATCCCCGCGCTGATTGCTGAAAAAAAACTCACAGAGAATCAAGAGAGGAATGGATCGTGCCTCATGTTGAATAACCACTTTTTAAACCCTCACAGTGACCAAAATTGCCATTTTTACAGAGTTTTGCATACACAAAAGCTACAATTTTGACCCGTTTCAGGCACAGAAATGACTTTAAACACACTTATTTTAGTTGAAAAAGTCATAATGCACATCCAACAGTCATTTAGAGTCAAAAGATTAAATGTTAAAATTTCATCATTATAGACCATTTTGGGAACGTTCGACATGTCCGGAGTCATCGTTTTTCATCCGAAAATTGATTTTTTGGACTGTACCAAAAATGATTCAAAATGTCAATTGGATCGTGCCTCATGTTGAATAACCACTTTTTAAACCCTCACAGTGACCAAAAGTGCAATTTTTACAGAGTTTTTCTTACTCAAAAGCTTCAATTTTGACCCGTTTCAGGCACAGAAATGACTTTAAACACACTTATTTTAGTTGAAAAAGTCATAATTCACATCCAATAGTCATTTAGAGTCAAAAGATTAAATGTTAAAATTTCATCATTATAGACCATTTTGGGAACGTTCGACATGTCCGGAGTCATCGTTTTTCATCCGAAAATTGATTTTTTGGACTGTACCAAAAATGATTCAAAATGTCAATTGGATCGTGCCTCATGTTGAATAACCACTTTTTAAACCCTCACAGTGACCAAAATTGCCATTTTTACAGAGTTTTGCTTACTCAAAAGCTTCAATTTTGACCCGTTTCAGGCACAGAAATGACTTTAAACACACTTATTTTATTTGAAAAAGTCATAATTCACATCCAACAGTCATTTAGAGTCAAAAGATTAAATGTTAAAATTTCATCATTATAGACCATTTTGGGAACGTTTGACATGTCCGGAGTCATCGTTTTTCATCCGAAAATTGATTTTTTGGACTGTACAAAAAATGATTCAAAATCATAATAATAATAATAATAATAAAACATTTATTAAGCGCATGGCTGCACAGCTGTGTATCCCCGCGCTGATTGCTGAAAAAAAACTCACAGAGAATCAAGAGAGGAATGGATCGTGCCTCATGTTGAATAACCACTTTTTAAACCCTCACAGTGACCAAAATTGCCATTTTTACAGAGTTTTGCATACACAAAAGCTACAATTTTGACCCGTTTCAGGCACAGAAATGACTTTAAACACACTTATTTTAGTTGAAAAAGTCATAATGCACATCCAACAGTCATTTAGAGTCAAAAGATTAAATGTTAAAATTTCATCATTATAGACCATTTTGGGAACGTTCGACATGTCCGGAGTCATCGTTTTTCATCCGAAAATTGATTTTGTGGACTGTACCAAAAATGATTCAAAATGTCAATTGGATCGTGCCTCATGTTGAATAACCACTTTTTAAACCCTCACAGTGACCAAAAGTGCAATTTTTACAGAGTTTTGCTTACTCAAAAGCTTCAATTTTGACCCGTTTCAGGCACAGAAATGACTTTAAACACACTTATTTTATTTGAAAAAGTCATAATTCACATCCAACAGTCATTTAGAGTCAAAAGATTGAATGTTAAAATTTCATCATTATAGACCATTTTGGGAACGTTCGACATGTCCGGAGTCATCGTTTTTCATCCGAAAATTGATTTTTTGGACTGTACCAAAAATGATTCAAAATCATAATAATAATAATAATAATAATAAAACATTTATTAAGCGCATGGCTGCACAGCTGTGTATCCCCGCGCTGATTGCTGAAAAAAAACTCACAGAGAATCAAGAGAGGAATGGATCGTGCCTCATGTTGAATAACCACTTTTTAAACCCTCACAGTGACCAAAATTGCCATTTTTACAGAGTTTTGCATACTCAAAAGCTACAATTTTGACCCGTTTCAGGCACAGAAATGACTTTAAACACACTTATTTTAGTTGAAAAAGTCATAATGCACATCCAACAGTCATTTAGAGTCAAAAGATTAAATGTTAGAATTTCATCATTATAGACCATTTTGGGAACGTTCGACATGTCCGGAGTCATCGTTTTTCATCCGAAAATTGATTTTTTGGACTGTACCAAAAATGATTCAAAATGTCAATTGGATCGTGCCTCATGTTGAATAACCACTTTTTAAACCCTCACAGTGACCAAAAGTGCAATTTTTACAGAGTTTTTCTTACTCAAAAGCTTCAATTTTGACCCGTTTCAGGCACAGAAATGACTTTAAACACACTTATTTTAGTTGAAAAAGTCATAATTCACATCCAATAGTCATTTAGAGTCAAAAGATTAAATGTTAAAATTTCACCATTATAGACCATTTTGGGAACGTTCGACATGTCCGGAGTCATCGTTTTTCATCCGAAAATTGATTTTCTGGACTGTACCAAAAATGATTCAAAATGTCAATTGGATCGTGCCTCATGTTGAATAACCACTTTTTAAACCCTCACAGTGACCAAAATGGCCATTTTTACAGAGTTTTGCTTACTCAAAAGCTTCAATTTTGACCCGTTTCAGGCACAGAAATGACTTTAAACACACTTATTTTAGTTAAAAAAGTCATAATTCACATCCAACAGTCATTTAGGGTCAAAAGATTAAATGTTAAAATTTCATCATTATAGACCTTTTTGGGAACGTTCGACATGTCCGGAGTTATCGTTTTTCATCCGAAAATTGATTTTTTGGACTGTACCAAAAATGATTCAAAATGTCAATTGGATCGTGCCTCATGTTGAATAACCACTTTTTAAACCCTCAGAGTGACCAAAATTGCAATTTTTACAGAGTTTTGCATACTCAAAAGCTGCAATTTTGACCCGTTTCAGGCACAGAAATGACTTTAAACACACTTATTTTAGTTGAAAAAGTCATAATGCACATCCAACAGTCATTTAGAGTCAAAAGATTAAATGTTAAAATTTCATCATTATAGACCATTTTGGGAACGTTCGACATGTCCGGAGTCATCGTTTTTCATCCGAAAATTGATTTTTTGGACTGTACCAAAAATGATTCAAAATGTCAATTGGATCGTGCCTCATGTTGAATAACCACTTTTTAAACCCTCACAGTGACCAAAATTGCCATTTTTACAGAGTTTTGCTTACTCAAAAGCTTCAATTTTGACCCGTTTCAGGCACAGAAATGACTTTAAACACACTTATTTTAGTTGAAAAAGTCATAATTCACATCCAACAGTCATTTGGAGTCAAAAGATTAAATGTTAAAATTTCATCATAATAGACCATTTTGGGAACGTTCGACATGTCCGGAGTCATCGTTTTTCATCCGAAAATTGATTTTTTGGACTGTACCAAAAATGATTCAAAATGTCAATTGGATCGTGCCTCATGTTGAATAACCACTTTTTAAACCCTCACAGTGACCAAAATGGCCATTTTTACAGAGTTTTGCTTACTCAAAAGCTTCAATTTTGACCCGTTTCAGGCACGGAAATGACTTTAAACACACTTATTTTATTTGAAAAAGTCATAATTCACATCCAACAGTCATTTAGAGTCAAAAGATTAAATGTTAAAATTTCATCATTATAGACCATTTTGGGAACGTTCGACATGTCCGGAGTCATCGTTTTTCATCTGAAAATTGATTTTTTGGACTGTACCAAAAATGATTCAAAATGTCAATTGGATCGTGCCTCATGTTGAATAACCACTTTTTAAACCCTTACAGTGACCAAAAGTGCAATATTTACAGAGTTTTGCTTACTCAAAAGCTTCAATTTTGACCCGTTTCAGGCACAGAAATGACTTTAAACACACTTATTTTAGTTTAAAAAGTCATAATTCACATCCAATAGTCATTTAGAGTCAAAAGAATAAATGTTAAAATGTCATCATTATAGACCATTTTGGGAACGTTCGACATGTCCGGAGTCATCGTTTTTCATCCGAAAATTGATTTTCTGGACTGTACCAAAAATGATTCAAAATGTCAATTGGATCGTGCCTCATGTTGAATAACCACTTTTTAAACCCTCACAGTGACCAAAATGGCCATTTTTACAGAGTTTTGCTTACTCAAAAGCTTCAATTTTGACTCGTTTCAGGCACAGAAATGACTTTAAACACACTTATTTTAGTTGAAAAAGTCATAATGCACATCCAACAGTCATTTAGAGTCAAAAGATTAAATGTTAAAATTTCATCATTATAGACCATTTTGGGAACGTTCGACATGTCCGGAGTCATCGTTTTTCATCCGAAAATTGATTTTTTGGACTGTACCAAAAATGATTCAAAATGTCAATTGGATCGTGCCTCATGTTGAATAACCACTTTTTAAACCCTCACAGTGACCAAAATTGCCATTTTTACAGAGTTTTGCTTACTCAAAAGCTTCAATTTTGACCCGTTTCAGGCACAGAAATGACTTTAAACACACTTATTTTATTTGAAAAAGTCATAATTCACATCCAACAGTCATTTAGAGTCAAAAGATTAAATGTTAAAATTTCATCATTATAGACCATTTTGGGAACGTTCGACATGTCCGGAGTCATCGTTTTTCATCCGAAAATTGATTTTTTGGACTGTACAAAAAATGATTCAAAATCATAATAATAATAATAATAATAAAACATTTATTAAGCGCATGGCTGCACAGCTGTGTATCCCCGCGCTGATTGCTGAAAAAAAACTCACAGAGAATCAAGAGAGGAATGGATCGTGCCTCATGTTGAATAACCACTTTTTAAACCCTCACAGTGACCAAAATTGCCATTTTTACAGAGTTTTGCATACACAAAAGCTACAATTTTGACCCGTTTCAGGCACAGAAATGACTTTAAACACACTTATTTTAGTTGAAAAAGTCATAATGCACATCCAACAGTCATTTAGAGTCAAAAGATTAAATGTTAAAATTTCATCATTATAGACCATTTTGGGAACGTTCGACATGTCCGGAGTCATCGTTTTTCATCCGAAAATTGATTTTTTGGACTGTACCAAAAATGATTCAAAATGTCAATTGGATCGTGCCTCATGTTGAATAACCACTTTTTAAACCCTCACAGTGACCAAAAGTGCAATTTTTACAGAGTTTTTCTTACTCAAAAGCTTCAATTTTGACCCGTTTCAGGCACAGAAATGACTTTAAACACACTTATTTTAGTTGAAAAAGTCATAATTCACATCCAATAGTCATTTAGAGTCAAAAGATTAAATGTTAAAATTTCATCATTATAGACCATTTTGGGAACGTTCGACATGTCCGGAGTCATCGTTTTTCATCCGAAAATTGATTTTTTGGACTGTACCAAAAATGATTCAAAATGTCAATTGGATCGTGCCTCATGTTGAATAACCACTTTTTAAACCCTCACAGTGACCAAAATTGCCATTTTTACAGAGTTTTGCTTACTCAAAAGCTTCAATTTTGACCCGTTTCAGGCACAGAAATGACTTTAAACACACTTATTTTATTTGAAAAAGTCATAATTCACATCCAACAGTCATTTAGAGTCAAAAGATTAAATGTTAAAATTTCATCATTATAGACCATTTTGGGAACGTTTGACATGTCCGGAGTCATCGTTTTTCATCCGAAAATTGATTTTTTGGACTGTACAAAAAATGATTCAAAATCATAATAATAATAATAATAATAAAACATTTATTAAGCGCATGGCTGCACAGCTGTGTATCCCCGCGCTGATTGCTGAAAAAAAACTCACAGAGAATCAAGAGAGGAATGGATCGTGCCTCATGTTGAATAACCACTTTTTAAACCCTCACAGTGACCAAAATTGCCATTTTTACAGAGTTTTGCATACACAAAAGCTACAATTTTGACCCGTTTCAGGCACAGAAATGACTTTAAACACACTTATTTTAGTTGAAAAAGTCATAATGCACATCCAACAGTCATTTAGAGTCAAAAGATTAAATGTTAAAATTTCATCATTATAGACCATTTTGGGAACGTTCGACATGTCCGGAGTCATCGTTTTTCATCCGAAAATTGATTTTTTGGACTGTACCAAAAATGATTCAAAATGTCAATTGGATCGTGCCTCATGTTGAATAACCACTTTTTAAACCCTCACAGTGACCAAAAGTGCAATTTTTACAGAGTTTTTCTTACTCAAAAGCTTCAATTTTGACCCGTTTCAGGCACAGAAATGACTTTAAACACACTTATTTTAGTTGAAAAAGTCATAATTCACATCCAATAGTCATTTAGAGTCAAAAGATTAAATGTTAAAATTTCATCATTATAGACCATTTTGGGAACGTTCGACATGTCCGGAGTCATCGTTTTTCATCCGAAAATTGATTTTTTGGACTGTACCAAAAATGATTCAAAATGTCAATTGGATCGTGCCTCATGTTGAATAACCACTTTTTAAACCCTCACAGTGACCAAAATTGCCATTTTTACAGAGTTTTGCTTACTCAAAAGCTTCAATTTTGACCCGTTTCAGGCACAGAAATGACTTTAAACACACTTATTTTATTTGAAAAAGTCATAATTCACATCCAACAGTCATTTAGAGTCAAAAGATTAAATGTTAAAATTTCATCATTATAGACCATTTTGGGAACGTTTGACATGTCCGGAGTCATCGTTTTTCATCCGAAAATTGATTTTTTGGACTGTACAAAAAATGATTCAAAATCATAATAATAATAATAATAATAAAACATTTATTAAGCGCATGGCTGCACAGCTGTGTATCCCCGCGCTGATTGCTGAAAAAAAACTCACAGAGAATCAAGAGAGGAATGGATCGTGCCTCATGTTGAATAACCACTTTTTAAACCCTCACAGTGACCAAAATTGCCATTTTTACAGAGTTTTGCATACACAAAAGCTACAATTTTGACCCGTTTCAGGCACAGAAATGACTTTAAACACACTTATTTTAGTTGAAAAAGTCATAATGCACATCCAACAGTCATTTGGAGTCAAAAGATTAAATGTTAAAATGTCATCATAATAGACCATTTTGGGAACGTTCGACATGTCCGGAGTCATCGTTTTTCATCCGAAAATTGATTTTTTGGACTGTACCAAAAATGATTCAAAATGTCAATTGGATCGTGCCTCATGTTGAATAACCACTTTTTAAACCCTCACAGTGACCAAAATGGCCATTTTTACAGAGTTTTGCTTACTCAAAAGCTTCAATTTTGACCCGTTTCAGGCACGGAAATGACTTTAAACACACTTATTTTATTTGAAAAAGTCATAATTCACATCCAACAGTCATTTAGAGTCAAAATATTAAATGTTAAAATTTCATCATTATAGACCATTTTGGGAACGTTCGACATGTCCGGAGTCATCGTTTTTCATCTGAAAATTGATTTTTTGGACTGTACCAAAAATGATTCAAAATGTCAATTGGATCGTGCCTCATGTTGAATAACCACTTTTTAAACCCTCACAGTGACCAAAATTGCCATTTTTACAGAGTTTTGCATACTCAAAAGCTACAATTTTGACCCGTTTCAGGCACAGAAATGACTTTAAACACACTTATTTTAGTTGAAAAAGTCATAATGCACATCCAACAGTCATTTAGAGTCAAAAGATTAAATGTTAAAATTTCATCATTATAGACCATTTTGGGAACGTTCGACATGTCCGGAGTCATCGTTTTTCATCTGAAAATTGATTTTTTGGACTGTACCAAAAATGATTCAAAATGTCAATTGGATCGTGCCTCATGTTGAATAACCACTTTTTAAACCCTCACAGTGACCAAAAGTGCAATATTTACAGAGTTTTGCTTACTCAAAAGCTTCAATTTTGACCCGTTTCAGGCACAGAAATGACTTTAAACACACTTATTTTAGTTTAAAAAGTCATAATTCACATCCAATAGTCATTTAGAGTCAAAAGAATAAATGTTAAAATTTCATCATTATAGACCATTTTGGGAACGTTCGACATGTCCGGAGTCATCGTTTTTCATCCGAAAATAGATTTTTTGGACTGTACCAAAAATGATTCAAAATGTCAATTTGATTGTGCCTCATGTTGAATAACCACTTTTTAAACCCTCACAGTGACCAAAATCGCCATTTTTACAGAGTTTTGCTTACTCAAAAGCTTCAATTTTGACACGTTTCAGGCACAGAAATGACTTTAAACACACTTATTTTAGTTAAAAAAGTCATAATTCACATCCAACAGTCATTTAGGGTCAAAAGATTAAATGTTAAAATTTCATCATTATAGACCATTTTGGGAACGTTCGACATGTCCGGAGTTATCGTTTTTCATCCGAAAATTGATTTTTTGGACTGTACCAAAAATGATTCAAAATGTCAATTGGATCGTGCCTCATGTTGAATAACCACTTTTTAAACCCTCACAGTGACCAAAATTGCAATTTTTACAGAGTTTTGCATACTCAAAAGCTGCAATTTTGACCCGTTTCAGGCACAGAAATGACTTTAAACACACTTATTTTAGTTGAAAAAGTCATAATGCACATCCAACAGTCATTTAGAGTCAAAAGATTAAATGTTAAAATTTCATCATTATAGACCATTTTGGGAACGTTCGACATGTCCGGAGTCATCGTTTTTCATCCGAAAATAGATTTTTTGGACTGTACCAAAAATGATTCAAAATGTCAATTGGATCGTGCCTCATGTTGAATAACCACTTTTTAAACCCTCACAGTGACCAAAATTGCCATTTTTACAGAGTTTTGCTTACTCAATAGCTTCAATTTTGACCCGTTTCAGGCACAGAAATGACTTTAAACACACTTATTTTAGTTGAAAAAGTCATAATTCACATCCAACAGTCATTTGGAGTCAAAAGATTAAATGTTAAAATTTCATCATAATAGACCATTTTGGGAACGTTCGACATGTCCGGAGTCATCGTTTTTCATCCGAAAATTGATTTTTTGGACTGTACCAAAAATGATTCAAAATGTCAATTGGATCGTGCCTCATGTTGAATAACCACTTTTTAAACCCTCACAGTGACCAAAATGGCCATTTTTACAGAGTTTTGCTTACTCAAAAGCTTCAATTTTGACCCGTTTCAGGCACGGAAATGACTTTAAACACACTTATTTTATTTGAAAAAGTCATAATTCACATCCAACAGTCATTTAGAGTCAAAAAATAAATGTTAAAATGTCATCATTATAGACCATTTTGGGAACGTTCGACATGTCCGGAGTCATCGTTTTTCATCCGAAAATTGATTTTTTGGACTGTACCAAAAATGATTCAAAATGTCAATTGGATCGTGCCTCATGTTGCATAACCACTTTTTAAACCCTCACAGTGACCAAAATTGCCATTTTTACAGAGTTTTGCATACTCAAAAGCTACAATTTTGACCCGTTTCAGGCACAGAAATGACTTTAAACACACTTATTTTAGTTGAAAAAGTCATAATGCACATCCAACAGTCATTTAGAGTCAAAAGATTAAATGTTAAAATTTCATCATTATAGACCATTTTGGGAACGTTCGACATGTCCGGAGTTATCGTTTTTCATCCGAAAATTGATTTTTTGGACTGTACCAAAAATGATTCAAAATGTCAATTGGATCGTGCCTCATGTTGAATAACCACTTTTTAAACCCTCACAGTGACCAAAATTGCAATTTTTACAGAGTTTTGCATACTCAAAAGCTGCAATTTTGACCCGTTTCAGGCACAGAAATGACTTTAAACACACTTATTTTAGTTGAAAAAGTCATAATGCACATCCAACAGTCATTTAGAGTCAAAAGATTAAATGTTAAAATTTCATCATTATAGACCATTTTGGGAACGTTCGACATGTCCGGAGTCATCGTTTTTCATCCGAAAATAGATTTTTTGGACTGTACCAAAAATGATTCAAAATGTCAATTGGATCGTGCCTCATGTTGAATAACCACTTTTTAAACCCTCACAGTGACCAAAATTGCCATTTTTACAGAGTTTTGCTTACTCAAAAGCTTCAATTTTGACCCGTTTCAGGCACAGAAATGACTTTAAACACACTTATTTTAGTTGAAAAAGTCACAATTCACATCCAACAGTCATTTGGAGTCAAAAGATTAAATGTTAAAATTTCATCATAATAGACCATTTTGGGAACGTTCGACATGTCCGGAGTCATCGTTTTTCATCCGAAAATTGATTTTTTGGACTGTACCAAAAATGATTCAAAATGTCAATTGGATCGTGCCTCATGTTGAATAACCACTTTTTAAACCCTCACAGTGACCAAAATGGCCATTTTTACAGAGTTTTGCTTACTCAAAAGCTTCAATTTTGACCCGTTTCAGGCACGGAAATGACTTTAAACACACTTATTTTATTTGAAAAAGTCATAATTCACATCCAACAGTCATTTAGAGTCAAAATATTAAATGTTAAAATTTCATCATTATAGACCATTTTGGGAACGTTCGACATGTCCGGAGTCATCGTTTTTCATCCGAAAATTGATTTTTTGGACTGTACCAAAAATGATTCAAAATGTCAATTGGATCGTGCCTCATGTTGAATAACCACTTTTTAAACCCTCACAGTGACCAAAATTGCCATTTTTACAGAGTTTTGCATACTCAAAAGCTACAATTTTGACCCGTTTCAGGCACAGAAATGACTTTAAACACACTTATTTTAGTTGAAAAAGTCATAATACACATCCAACAGTCATTTAGAGTCAAAAGATTAAATGTTAAAATTTCATCATTATAGACCATTTTGGGAACGTTCGACATGTCCGGAGTCATCGTTTTTCATCTGAAAATTGATTTTTTGGACTGTACCAAAAATGATTCAAAATGTCAATTGGATCGTGCCTCATGTTGAATAACCACTTTTTAAACCCTCACAGTGACCAAAAGTGCAATATTTACAGAGTTTTGCTTACTCAAAAGCTTCAATTTTGACCCGTTTCAGGCACAGAAATGACTTTAAACACACTTATTTTAGTTTAAAAAGTCATAATTCACATCCAATAGTCATTTAGAGTCAAAAGAATAAATGTTAAAATTTCATCATTATAGACCATTTTGGGAACGTTCGACATGTCCGGAGTCATCGTTTTTCATCCGAAAATTGATTTTCTGGACTGTACCAAAAATGATTCAAAATGTCAATTGGATCGTGCCTCATGTTGAATAACCACTTTTTAAACCCTCACAGTGACCAAAATTGCCATTTTTACAGAGTTTTGCTTACTCAAAAGCTTCAATTTTGACCCGTTTCAGGCACAGAAATGACTTTAAACACACTTATTTTATTTGAAAAAGTCATAATTCACATCCAACAGTCATTTAGAGTCAAAAGATTGAATGTTAAAATTTCATCATTATAGACCATTTTGGGAACGTTCGACATGTCCGGAGTCATCGTTTTTCATCCGAAAATTGATTTTTTGGACTGTACCAAAAATGATTCAAAATCATAATAATAATAATAATAATAATAAAACATTTATTAAGCGCATGGCTGCACAGCTGTGTATCCCCGCGCTGATTGCTGAAAAAAAACTCACAGAGAATCAAGAGAGGAATGGATCGTGCCTCATGTTGAATAACCACTTTTTAAACCCTCACAGTGACCAAAATTGCCATTTTTACAGAGTTTTGCATACTCAAAAGCTACAATTTTGACCCGTTTCAGGCACAGAAATGACTTTAAACACACTTATTTTAGTTGAAAAAGTCATAATGCACATCCAACAGTCATTTAGAGTCAAAAGATTAAATGTTAGAATTTCATCATTATAGACCATTTTGGGAACGTTCGACATGTCCGGAGTCATCGTTTTTCATCCGAAAATTGATTTTTTGGACTGTACCAAAAATGATTCAAAATGTCAATTGGATCGTGCCTCATGTTGAATAACCACTTTTTAAACCCTCACAGTGACCAAAAGTGCAATTTTTACAGAGTTTTTCTTACTCAAAAGCTTCAATTTTGACCCGTTTCAGGCACAGAAATGACTTTAAACACACTTATTTTAGTTGAAAAAGTCATAATTCACATCCAATAGTCATTTAGAGTCAAAAGATTAAATGTTAAAATTTCACCATTATAGACCATTTTGGGAACGTTCGACATGTCCGGAGTCATCGTTTTTCATCCGAAAATTGATTTTCTGGACTGTACCAAAAATGATTCAAAATGTCAATTGGATCGTGCCTCATGTTGAATAACCACTTTTTAAACCCTCACAGTGACCAAAATGGCCATTTTTACAGAGTTTTGCTTACTCAAAAGCTTCAATTTTGACCCGTTTCAGGCACAGAAATGACTTTAAACACACTTATTTTAGTTGAAAAAGTCATAATTCACATCCAACAGTCATTTAGAGTCAAAAGATTAAATGTTAAAATTTCATCATAATAGACCATTTTGGGAACGTTCGACATGTCCGGAGTCATCGTTTCTCATCCGAAAATTGATTTTTTGGACTGTACCAAAAATGATTCAAAATGTCAATTGGATTGTGCCTCATGTTGAATAACCACTTTTTAAACCCTCACAGTGACCAAAATCGCCATTTTTACAGAGTTTTGCTTACTCAAAAGCTTCAATTTTGACACGTTTCAGGCACAGAAATGACTTTAAACACACTTATTTTAGTTAAAAAAGTCATAATTCACATCCAACAGTCATTTAGGGTCAAAAGATTAAATGTTAAAATTTCATCATTATAGACCTTTTTGGGAACGTTCGACATGTCCGGAGTTATCGTTTTTCATCCGAAAATTGATTTTTTGGACTGTACCAAAAATGATTCAAAATGTCAATTGGATCGTGCCTCATGTTGAATAACCACTTTTTAAACCCTCACAGTGACCAAAATTGCAATTTTTACAGAGTTTTGCATACTCAAAAGCTGCAATTTTGACCCGTTTCAGGCACAGAAATGACTTTAAACACACTTATTTTAGTTGAAAAAGTCATAATGCACATCCAACAGTCATTTAGAGTCAAAAGATTAAATGTTAAAATTTCATCATTATAGACCATTTTGGGAACGTTCGACATGTCCGGAGTCATCGTTTTTCATCCGAAAATTGATTTTTTGGACTGTACCAAAAATGATTCAAAATGTCAATTGGATCGTGCCTCATGTTGAATAACCACTTTTTAAACCCTCACAGTGACCAAAATTGCCATTTTTACAGAGTTTTGCTTACTCAAAAGCTTCAATTTTGACCTGTTTCAGGCACAGAAATGACTTTAAACACACTTATTTTAGTTGAAAAAGTCATAATTCACATCCAACAGTCATTTGGAGTCAAAAGATTAAATGTTAAAATTTCATCATGATAGACCATTTTGGGAACGTTCGACATGTCCGGAGTCATCGTTTTTCATCCGAAAATTGATTTTTTGGACTGTACCAAAAATGATTCAAAATGTCAATTGGATCGTGCCTCATGTTGAATAACCACTTTTTAAACCCTCACAGTGACCAAAAGTGCAATTTTTACAGAGTTTTTCTTACTCAAAAGCTTCAATTTTGACCCGTTTCAGGCACAGAAATGACTTTAAACACACTTATTTTAGTTGAAAAAGTCATAATTCACATCCAATAGTCATTTAGAGTCAAAAGATTAAATGTTAAAATTTCACCATTATAGACCATTTTGGGAACGTTCGACATGTCCGGAGTCATCGTTTTTCATCCGAAAATTGATTTTCTGGACTGTACCAAAAATGATTCAAAATGTCAATTGGATCGTGCCTCATGTTGAATAACCACTTTTTAAACCCTCACAGTGACCAAAATGGCCATTTTTACAGAGTTTTGCTTACTCAAAAGCTTCAATTTTGACCCGTTTCAGGCACAGAAATGACTTTAAACACACTTATTTTAGTTGAAAAAGTCATAATTCACATCCAACAGTCATTTAGAGTCAAAAGATTAAATGTTAAAATTTCATCATAATAGACCATTTTGGGAACGTTCGACATGTCCGGAGTCATCGTTTCTCATCCGAAAATTGATTTTTTGGACTGTACCAAAAATGATTCAAAATGTCAATTGGATTGTGCCTCATGTTGAATAACCACTTTTTAAACCCTCACAGTGACCAAAATCGCCATTTTTACAGAGTTTTGCTTACTCAAAAGCTTCAATTTTGACACGTTTCAGGCACAGAAATGACTTTAAACACACTTATTTTAGTTAAAAAAGTCATAATTCACATCCAACAGTCATTTAGGGTCAAAAGATTAAATGTTAAAATTTCATCATTATAGACCTTTTTGGGAACGTTCGACATGTCCGGAGTTATCGTTTTTCATCCGAAAATTGATTTTTTGGACTGTACCAAAAATGATTCAAAATGTCAATTGGATCGTGCCTCATGTTGAATAACCACTTTTTAAACCCTCACAGTGACCAAAATTGCAATTTTTACAGAGTTTTGCATACTCAAAAGCTGCAATTTTGACCCGTTTCAGGCACAGAAATGACTTTAAACACACTTATTTTAGTTGAAAAAGTCATAATGCACATCCAACAGTCATTTAGAGTCAAAAGATTAAATGTTAAAATTTCATCATTATAGACCATTTTGGGAACGTTCGACATGTCCGGAGTCATCGTTTTTCATCCGAAAATTGATTTTTTGGACTGTACCAAAAATGATTCAAAATGTCAATTGGATCGTGCCTCATGTTGAATAACCACTTTTTAAACCCTCACAGTGACCAAAATTGCCATTTTTACAGAGTTTTGCTTACTCAAAAGCTTCAATTTTGACCTGTTTCAGGCACAGAAATGACTTTAAACACACTTATTTTAGTTGAAAAAGTCATAATTCACATCCAACAGTCATTTGGAGTCAAAAGATTAAATGTTAAAATTTCATCATAATAGACCATTTTGGGAACGTTCGACATGTCCGGAGTCATCGTTTTTCATCCGAAAATTGATTTTTTGGACTGTACCAAAAATGATTCAAAATGTCAATTGGATCGTGCCTCATGTTGAATAACCACTTTTTAAACCCTCACAGTGACCAAAATGGCCATTTTTACAGAGTTTTGCTTACTCAAAAGCTTCAATTTTGACCCGTTTCAGGCACGGAAATGACTTTAAACACACTTATTTTATTTGAAAAAGTCATAATTCACATCCAACAGTCATTTAGAGTCAAAATATTAAATGTTAAAATTTCATCATTATAGACCATTTTGGGAACGTTCGACATGTCCGGAGTCATCGTTTTTCATCCGAAAATTGATTTTTTGGACTGTACCAAAAATGATTCAAAATGTCAATTGGATCGTGCCTCATGTTGAATAACCACTTTTTAAACCCTCACAGTGACCAAAATTGCCATTTTTACAGAGTTTTGCATACTCAAAAGCTACAATTTTGACCCGTTTCAGGCACAGAAATGACTTTAAACACACTTATTTTAGTTGAAAAAGTCATAATGCACATCCAACAGTCATTTAGAGTCAAAAGATTAAATGTTAAAATTTCATCATTATAGACCATTTTGGGAACGTTCGACATGTCCGGAGTCATCGTTTTTCATCTGAAAATTGATTTTTTGGACTGTACCAAAAATGATTCAAAATGTCAATTGGATCGTGCCTCATGTTGAATAACCACTTTTTAAACCCTTACAGTGACCAAAAGTGCAATATTTACAGAGTTTTGCTTACTCAAAAGCTTCAATTTTGACCCGTTTCAGGCACAGAAATGACTTTAAACACACTTATTTTAGTTTAAAAAGTCATAATTCACATCCAATAGTCATTTAGAGTCAAAAGAATAAATGTTAAAATTTCATCATTATAGACCATTTTGGGAACGTTCGACATGTCCGGAGTCATCGTTTTTCATCCGAAAATTGATTTTCTGGACTGTACCAAAAATGATTCAAAATGTCAATTGGATCGTGCCTCATGTTGAATAACCACTTTTTAAACCCTCACAGTGACCAAAATGGCCATTTTTACAGAGTTTTGCTTACTCAAAAGCTTCAATTTTGACTCGTTTCAGGCACAGAAATGACTTTAAACACACTTATTTTAGTTGAAAAAGTCATAATGCACATCCAACAGTCATTTAGAGTCAAAAGATTAAATGTTAAAATTTCATCATTATAGACCATTTTGGGAACGTTCGACATGTCCGGAGTCATCGTTTTTCATCCGAAAATTGATTTTTTGGACTGTACCAAAAATGATTCAAAATGTCAATTGGATCGTGCCTCATGTTGAATAACCACTTTTTAAACCCTCACAGTGACCAAAATTGCCATTTTTACAGAGTTTTGCTTACTCAAAAGCTTCAATTTTGACCCGTTTCAGGCACAGAAATGACTTTAAACACACTTATTTTATTTGAAAAAGTCATAATTCACATCCAACAGTCATTTAGAGTCAAAAGATTAAATGTTAAAATTTCATCATTATAGACCATTTTGGGAACGTTCGACATGTCCGGAGTCATCGTTTTTCATCCGAAAATTGATTTTTTGGACTGTACAAAAAATGATTCAAAATCATAATAATAATAATAATAATAAAACATTTATTAAGCGCATGGCTGCACAGCTGTGTATCCCCGCGCTGATTGCTGAAAAAAAACTCACAGAGAATCAAGAGAGGAATGGATCGTGCCTCATGTTGAATAACCACTTTTTAAACCCTCACAGTGACCAAAATTGCCATTTTTACAGAGTTTTTCTTACTCAAAAGCTTCAATTTTGACCCGTTTCAGGCACAGAAATGACTTTAAACACACTTATTTTAGTTGAAAAAGTCATAATTCACATCCAATAGTCATTTAGAGTCAAAAGATTAAATGTTAAAATTTCATCATTATAGACCATTTTGGGAACGTTCGACATGTCCGGAGTCATCGTTTTTCATCCGAAAATTGATTTTCTGGACTGTACCAAAAATGATTCAAAATGTCAATTGGATCGTGCCTCATGTTGAATAACCACTTTTTAAACCCTCACAGTGACCAAAATGGCCATTTTTACAGAGTTTTGCTTACTCAAAAGCTTCAATTTTGACCCGTTTCAGGGACAGAAATGACTTTAAACACACTTATTTTAGTTGAAAAAGTCATAATTCACATCCAACAGTCATTTAGAGTCAAAAGATTAAATGTTAAAATTTCATCATAATAGACCATTTTGGGAACGTTCGACATGTCCGGAGTCATCGTTTCTCATCCGAAAATTGATTTTTTGGACTGTACCAAAAATGATTCAAAATGTCAATTGGATCGTGCCTCATGTTGAATAACCACTTTTTAAACCCTCACAGTGACCAAAATTGCAATTTTTACAGAGTTTTGCATACTCAAAAGCTGCAATTTTGACCCGTTTCAGGCACAGAAATGACTTTAAACACACTTATTTTAGTTGAAAAAGTCATAATGCACATCCAACAGTCATTTAGAGTCAAAAGATTAAATGTTAAAATTTCATCATTATAGACCATTTTGGGAACGTTCGACATGTCCGGAGTCATCGTTTTTCATCCGAAAATAGATTTTTTGGACTGTACCAAAAATGATTCAAAATGTCAATTGGATCGTGCCTCATGTTGAATAACCACTTTTTAAACCCTCACAGTGACCAAAATTGCCATTTTTACAGAGTTTTGCTTACTCAAAAGCTTCAATTTTGACCCGTTTCAGGCACAGAAATGACTTTAAACACACTTATTTTAGTTGAAAAAGTCATAATTCACATCCAACAGTCATTTGGAGTCAAAAGATTAAATGTTAAAATTTCATCATAATAGACCATTTTGGGAACGTTCGACATGTCCGGAGTCATCGTTTTTCATCCGAAAATTGATTTTTTGGACTGTACCAAAAATGATTCAAAATGTCAATTGGATCGTGCCGCATGTTGAATAACCACTTTTTAAACCCTCACAGTGACCAAAATGGCCATTTTTACAGAGTTTTGCTTACTCAAAAGCTTCAATTTTGACCCGTTTCAGGCACGGAAATGACTTTAAACACACTTATTTTATTTGAAAAAGTCATAATTCACATCCAACAGTCATTTAGAGTCAAAATATTAAATGTTAAAATTTCATCATTATAGACCATTTTGGGAACGTTCGACATGTCCGGAGTCATCGTTTTTCATCCGAAAATTGATTTTTTGGACTGTACCAAAAATGATTCAAAATGTCAATTGGATCGTGCCTCATGTTGAATAACCACTTTTTAAACCCTCACAGTGACCAAAATTGCCATTTTTACAGAGTTTTGCATACACAAAAGCTACAATTTTGACCCGTTTCAGGCACAGAAATGACTTTAAACACACTTATTTTAGTTGAAAAAGTCATAATGCACATCCAACAGTCATTTAGAGTCAAAAGATTAAATGTTAAAATTTCATCATTATAGACCATTTTGGGAACGTTCGACATGTCCGGAGTCATCGTTTTTCATCCGAAAATTGATTTTCTGGACTGTACCAAAAATGATTCAAAATGTCAATTGGATCGTGCCTCATGTTGAATAACCACTTTTTAAACCCTCACAGTGACCAAAATGGCCATTTTTACAGAGTTTTGCTTACTCAAAAGCTTCAATTTTGACCCGTTTCAGGCACGGAAATGACTTTAAACACACTTATTTTATTTGAAAAAGTCATAATTCACATCCAACAGTCATTTAGAGTCAAAATATTAAATGTTAAAATTTCATCATTATAGACCATTTTGGGAACGTTCGACATGTCCGGAGTCATCGTTTTTCATCCGAAAATTGATTTTTTGGACTGTACCAAAAATGATTCAAAATGTCAATTGGATTGTGCCTCATGTTGAATAACCACTTTTTAAACCCTCACAGTGACCAAAATTGCCATTTTTACAGAGTTTTGCTTACTCAAAAGCTTCAATTTTGACACGTTTCAGGCACGGAAATGACTTTAAACACACTTATTTTAGTTGAAAAAGTCATAATGCACATCCAACAGTCATTTAGAGTCAAAAGATTAAATGTTAAAATTTCATCATTATAGACCATTTTGGGAACGTTCGACATGTCCGGAGTCATCGTTTTTCATCCGAAAATTGATTTTTTGGACTGTACCAAAAATGATTCAAAATGTCAATTGGATCGTGCCTCATGTTGAATAACCACTTTTTAAACCCTCACAGTGACCAAAATGGCCATTTTTACAGAGTTTTGCTTACTCAAAAGCTTCAATTTTGACCCGTTTCAGGCACGGAAATGACTTTAAACACACTTATTTTATTTGAAAAAGTCATAATTCACATCCAACAGTCATTTAGAGTCAAAATATTAAATGTTAAAATTTCATCATTATAGACCATTTTGGGAACGTTCGACATGTCCGGAGTCATCGTTTTTTATCCGAAAATTGATTTTTTGGACTGTACCAAAAATGATTCAAAATGTCAATTGGATCGTGCCTCATGTTGAATAACCACTTTTTAAACCCTCACAGTGACCAACATTGCCATTTTTACAGAGTTTTGCATACTCAAAAGCTTAATTTTTGACCCGTTTCAGGCACAGAAATGACTTTAAACACACTTATTTTATTTGAAAAAGTCATAATTCACACCCAACATTCATTTAGAGTCAAAAGATTAAATGTTAAAATTTCATCATTATGGACCATTTTGGGAACGTTCGACATGTCCGGAGTCATCGTTTTTCATCCGAAAATTGATTTTTTGGACTGTACCAAAAATGATTCAAAATGTCAATTGGATCGTGCCTCATGTTGAATAACCACTTTTTAAACCCTCACAGTGACCAAAATTGCCATTTTTACAGAGTTTTGCATACTCAAAAGCTACAATTTTGACCCGTTTCAGGCACAGACATGACTTTAAACACACTTATTTTAGTTTAAAAAGTCATAATTCACATCCAATAGTCATTTAGTGTCAAAAGATTAAATGTTAAAATTTCATCATTATAGACCATTTTGGGAACGTTCGACATGTCCGGAGTCATCGTTTTTCATCCGAAAATTGATTTTCTGGACTGTACCAAAAATGATTCAAAATGTCAATTGGATCGTGCCTCATGTTGAATAACCACTTTTTAAACCCTCACAGTGACCAAAATGGCCATTTTTACAGAGTTTTGCTTACTCAAAAGCTTCAATTTTGACCCGTTTCAGGCACGGAAATGACTTTAAACACACTTATTTTATTTGAAAAAGTCATAATTCGCATCCAAAAGTCATTTAGAGTCAAAATATTAAATGTTAAAATTTCATCATTATAGACCATTTTGGGAACGTTCGACATGTCCGGAGTCATCGTTTTTCATCCGAAAATTGATTTTTTGGACTGTACCAAAAATGATTCAAAATGTCAATTGGATCGTGCCTCATGTTGAATAACCACTTTTTAAACCCTCACAGTGACCAAAATTGCCATTTTTACAGAGTTTTGCATACTCAAAAGCTACAATTTTGACCCGTTTCAGGCACAGAAATGACTTTAAACACACTTATTTTAGTTGAAAAAGTCATAATGCACATCCAACAGTCATTTAGAGTCAAAAGATTAAATGTTAAAATTTCATCATTATAGACCATTTTGGGAACGTTCGACATGTCCGGAGTCATCGTTTTTCATCCGAAAATTGATTTTTTGGACTGTACCAAAAATGATTCAAAATGTCAATTGGATCGTGCCTCATGTTGAATAACCACTTTTTAAACCCTCACAGTGACCAAAAGTGCAATTTTTACAGAGTTTTTCTTACTCAAAAGCTTCAATTTTGACCCGTTTCAGGCACAGAAATGACTTTAAACACACTTATTTTAGTTGAAAAAGTCATAATTCACATCCAATAGTCATTTAGAGTCAAAAGATTAAATGTTAAAATTTCATCATTATAGACCATTTTGGGAACGTTCGACATGTCCGGAGTCATCGTTTTTCATCCGAAAATTGATTTTCTGCACTGTACCAAAAATGATTCAAAATGTCAATTGGATCGTGCCTCATGTTGAATAACCACTTTTTAAACCCTCACAGTGACCAAAATGGCCATTTTTACAGAGTTTTGCTTACTCAAAAGCTTCAATTTTGACCCGTTTCAGGGACAGAAATGACTTTAAACACACTTATTTTAGTTGAAAAAGTCATAATTCACATCCAACAGTCATTTAGAGTCAAAAGATTAAATGTTAAAATTTCATCATAATAGACCATTTTGGGAACGTTCGACATGTCCGGAGTCATCGTTTCTCATCCGAAAATTGATTTTTTGGACTGTACCAAAAATGATTCAAAATGTCAATTGGATTGTGCCTCATGTTGAATAACCACTTTTTAAACCCTCACAGTGACCAAAATCGCCATTTTTACAGAGTTTTGCTTACTCAAAAGCTTCAATTTTGACACGTTTCAGGCACAGAAATGACTTTAAACACACTTATTTTAGTTAAAAAAGTCATAATTCACATCCAACAGTCATTTAGGGTCAAAAGATTAAATGTTAAAATTTCATCATTATAGACCATTTTGGGAACGTTCGACATGTCCGGAATTATCGTTTTTCATCCGAAAATTGATTTTTTGGACTGTACCAAAAATGATTCAAAATGTCAATTGGATCGTGCCTCATGTTGAATAACCACTTTTTAAACCCTCACAGTGACCAAAATTGCAATTTTTACAGAGTTTTGCATACTCAAAAGCTGCAATTTTGACCCGTTTCAGGCACAGAAATGACTTTAAACACACTTATTTTAGTTGAAAAAGTCATAATGCACATCCAACAGTCATTTAGAGTCAAAAGATTAAATGTTAAAATTTCATCATTATAGACCATTTTGGGAACGTTCGACATGTCCGGAGTCATCGTTTTTCATCCGAAAATAGATTTTTTGGACTGTACCAAAAATGATTCAAAATGTCAATTGGATCGTGCCTCATGTTGAATAACCACTTTTTAAACCCTCACAGTGACCAAAATTGCCATTTTTACAGAGTTTTGCTTACTCAAAAGCTTCAATTTTGACCCGTTTCAGGCACAGAAATGACTTTAAACACACTTATTTTAGTTGAAAAAGTCATAATTCACATCCAACAGTCATTTGGAGTCAAAAGATTAAATGTTAAAATTTCATCATAATAGACCATTTTGGGAACGTTCGACATGTCCGGAGTCATCGTTTTTCATCCGAAAATTGATTTTTTGGACTGTACCAAAAATGATTCAAAATGTCAATTGGATCGTGCCTCATGTTGAATAACCACTTTTTAAACCCTCACAGTGACCAAAATGGCCATTTTTACAGAGTTTTGCTTACTCAAAAGCTTCAATTTTGACCCGTTTCAGGCACGGAAATGACTTTAAACACACTTATTTTATTTGAAAAAGTCATAATTCACATCCAACAGTCATTTAGAGTCAAAATATTAAATGTTAAAATTTCATCATTATAGACCATTTTGGGAACGTTCGACATGTCCGGAGTCATCGTTTTTCATCCGAAAATTGATTTTTTGGACTGTACCAAAAATGATTCAAAATGTCAATTGGATCGTGCCTCATGTTGAATAACCACTTTTTAAACCCTCACAGTGACCAAAATTGCCATTTTTACAGAGTTTTGCATACACAAAAGCTACAATTTTGACCCGTTTCAGGCACAGAAATGACTTTAAACACACTTATTTTAGTTGAAAAAGTCATAATGCACATCCAACAGTCATTTAGAGTCAAAAGATTAAATGTTAAAATTTCATCATTATAGACCATTTTGGGAACGTTCGACATGTCCGGAGTCATCGTTTTTCATCCGAAAATTGATTTTCTGGACTGTACCAAAAATGATTCAAAATGTCAATTGGATCGTGCCTCATGTTGAATAACCACTTTTTAAACCCTCACAGTGACCAAAATGGCCATTTTTACAGAGTTTTGCTTACTCAAAAGCTTCAATTTTGACCCGTTTCAGGCACAGAAATGACTTTAAACACACTTATTTTAGTTGAAAAAGTCATAATTCACATCCAACAGTCATTTAGAGTCAAAAGATTAAATGTTAAAATTTCATCATAATAGACCATTTTGGGAACGTTCGACATGTCCAGAGTCATCGTTTCTCATCCGAAAATTGATTTTTTGGACTGTACCAAAAATGATTCAAAATGTCAATTGGATTGTGCCTCATGTTGAATAACCACTTTTTAAACCCTCACAGTGACCAAAATTGCCATTTTTACAGAGTTTTGCTTACTCAAAAGCTTCAATTTTGACACGTTTCAGGCACGGAAATGACTTTAAACACACTTATTTTAGTTGAAAAAGTCATAATGCACATCCAACAGTCATTTAGAGTCAAAAGATTAAATGTTAAAATTTCATCATTATAGACCATTTTGGGAACGTTCGACATGTCCGGAGTCATCGTTTTTCATCCGAAAATTGATTTTTTGGACCGTACCAAAAATGATTCAAAATGTCAATTGGATCGTGCCTCATGTTGAATAACCACTTTTTAAACCCTCACAGTGACCAAAATTGCAATTTTTACAGAGTTTTGCATACTCAAAAGCTGCAATTTTGACCCGTTTCAGGCACAGAAATGACTTTAAACACACTTATTTTAGTTGAAAAAGTCATAATGCACATCCAACAGTCATTTAGAGTCAAAAGATTAAATGTTAAAATTTCATCATTATAGACCATTTTGGGAACGTTCGACATGTCCGGAGTCATCGTTTTTCATCCGAAAATTGATTTTTTGGACTGTACCAAAAATTATTCAAAATGTCAATTGGATCGTGCCTCATGTTGAATAACCACTTTTTAAACCCTCACAGTGACCAAAATTGCCATTTTTACAGAGTTTTGCATACTCAAAAGCTTCAATTTTGACCCGTTTCAGGCACGGAAATGACTTTAAACACACTTATTTTAGTTTAAAAAGTCATAATTCACATCCAAAAGTCATTTAGAGTCAAAATATTAAATGTTAAAATTTCATCATTATAGACCATTTTGGGAACGTTCGACATGTCCGGAGTCATCGTTTTTTATCCGAAAATTGATTTTTTGGACTGTACCAAAAATGATTCAAAATGTCAATTGGATCGTGCCTCATGTTGAATAACCACTTTTTAAACCCTCACAGTGACCAACATTGCCATTTTTACAGAGTTTTGCATACTCAAAAGCTTCAATTTTGACCCGTTTCAGGCACAGAAATGACTTTAAACACACTTATTTTATTTGAAAAAGTCATAATTCACACCCAACATTCATTTAGAGTCAAAAGATTAAATGTTAAAATTTCATCATTATGGACCATTTTGGGAACGTTCGACATGTCCGGAGTCATCGTTTTTCATCCGAAAATTGATTTTTTGGACTGTACCAAAAATGATTCAAAATGTCAATTGGATCGTGCCTCATGTTGAATAACCACTTTTTAAACCCTCACAGTGACCAAAATTGCCATTTTTACAGAGTTTTGCATACTCAAAAGCTACAATTTTGACCCGTTTCAGGCACAGACATGACTTTAAACACACTTATTTTAGTTTAAAAAGTCATAATTCACATCCAATAGTCATTTAGTGTCAAAAGATTAAATGTTAAAATTTCATCATTATAGACCATTTTGGGAACGTTCGACATGTCCGGAGTCATCGTTTTTCATCCGAAAATTGATTTTCTGGACTGTACCAAAAATGATTCAAAATGTCAATTGGATCGTGCCTCATGTTGAATAACCACTTTTTAAACCCTCACAGTGACCAAAATGGCCATTTTTACAGAGTTTTGCTTACTCAAAAGCTTCAATTTTGACCCGTTTCAGGCACGGAAATGACTTTAAACACACTTATTTTATTTGAAAAAGTCATAATTCGCATCCAAAAGTCATTTAGAGTCAAAATATTAAATGTTAAAATTTCATCATTATAGACCATTTTGGGAACGTTCGACATGTCCGGAGTCATCGTTTTTCATCCGAAAATTGATTTTTTGGACTGTACCAAAAATGATTCAAAATGTCAATTGGATCGTGCCTCATGTTGAATAACCACTTTTTAAACCCTCACAGTGACCAAAATTGCCATTTTTACAGAGTTTTGCTTACTCAAAAGCTTCAATTTTGACCCGTTTCAGGCACAGAAATGACTTTAAACACACTTACTTTATTTGAAAAAGTCATAATTCACACCCAAGAGTCATTTAGAGTCAAAAGATTAAATGTTAAAATTTCATCATTATAGACCATTTTGGGAACGTTCGACATGTCCGGAGTCATCGTTTTTCATCCGAAAATTGATTTTTTGGACTGTACCAAAAATGATTCAAAATGTGAATTGGATCGTGCCTCATGTTGAATAACCACTTTTTAAACCCTCACAGTGACCAAAATTGCAATTTTTACAGAGTTTTGCATACTCAAAAGCTGCAATTTTGACCCGTTTCAGGCACAGAAATGACTTTAAACACACCTATTTTAGTTGAAAAAGTCATAATGCACATCCAACAGTCATTTAGAGTCAAAAGATTAAATGTTAAAATTTCATCATTATAGACCATTTTGGGAACGTTCGACATGTCCGGAGTCATCGTTTTTCATCCGAAAATTGATATTTTTGGACTGTACCAAAAATGATTCAAAATGTCAATTGGATCGTGCCTCATGTTGAATAACCACTTTTTAAACCCTCACAGTGACCAAAATTGCCATTTTTACAAAGTTTTGCTTACTCAAAAGCTTCAATTTTGACCCGTTTCAGGCACAGAAATGACTTTAAACACACTTATTTTAGTTGAAAAAGTCATAATTCACATCCAACAGTCATTTGGAGTCAAAAGATTAAATGTTAAAATTTCATCATAATAGACCATTTTGGGAACGTTCGACATGTCCGGAGTCATCATTTTTCATCCGAAAATTGATTTTTTGGACTGTACCAAAAATGATTCAAAATGTCAATCGGATCGTGCCTCATGTTGAATAACCACTTTTTAAACCCTCACAGTGACCAAAATTGCCATTTTTACAGAGTTTTGCATACTCAAAAGCTACAATTTTGACCCGTTTCAGGCACAGAAATGACTTTAAACACACTTATTTTAGTTGAAAAAGTCATAATGCACATCCAACAGTCATTTAGAGTCAAAAGATTAAATGTTAAAATTTCATCATTATAGACCATTTTGGGAACGTTCGACATGTCCGGAGTCATCGTTTTTCATCCGAAAATTGATTTTTTGGACTGTACCAAAAATGATTCAAAATGTGAATTGGATCGTGCCTCATGTTGAATAACCACTTTTTAAACCCTCACAGTGACCAAAAGTGCAATATTTACAGAGTTTTGCTTACTCAAAAGCTTCAATTTTGACCCGTTTCAGGCACAGAAATGACTTTAAACACACTTATTTTAGTTTAAAAAGTCATAATTCACATCCAATAGTCATTTAGAGTCAAAAGATTAAATGTTAAAATTTCATCATTTTAGACCATTTTGGGAACGTTCGACATGTCCGGAGTCATCGTTTTTCATTCGAAAATTTATTTTCTGGACTGTACCAAAAATGATTCAAAATGTCAATTGGATCGTGCCTCATGTTGAATAACCACTTTTTAAACCCTCACAGTGACCAAAATGGCCATTTTTACAGAGTTTTGCTTACTCAAAAGCTTCAATTTTGACCCGTTTCAGGCACAGAAATGACTTTAAACACACTTATTTTAGTTGAAAAAGTCATAATTCACATCCAACAGTCATTTAGAGTCAAAAGATTAAATGTTAAAATTTCATCATAATAGACCATTTTGGGAACGTTCGACATGTCCGGAGTCATCGTTTCTCATCCGAAAATTGATTTTTTGGACTGTACCAAAAATGATTCAAAATGTCAATTGGATCGTGCCTCATGTTGAATAACCACTTTTTAAACCCTCACAGTGACCAAAATTGCAATTTTTACAGAGTTTTGCATACTCAAAAGCTACAATTTTGACCCGTTTCAGGCAAAGAAATGACTTTAAACACACTTATTTTAGTTGAAAAAGTCATAATGCACATCCAACAGTCATTTAGAGTCAAAAGATTAAATGTCAGAATTTCATCATTATAGACCATTTTGGGAACGTTCGACATGTCCGGAGTCATCGTTTTTCATCCGAAAATTGATTTTTTGGACTGTACCAAAAATGATTCAAAATGTCAATTGGATCGTGCCTCATGTTGAATAACCACTTTTTAAACCCTCACAGTGACCAAAAGTGCAATTTTTACAGAGTTTTTCTTACTCAAAAGCTTCAATTTTGACCCGTTTCAGGCACAGAAATGACTTTAAACACACTTATTTTAGTTGAAAAAGTCATAATTCACATCCAATAGTCATTTAGAGTCAAAAGATTAAATGTTAAAATTTCATCATTATAGACCATTTTGGGAACGTTCGACATGTCCGGAGTCATCGTTTTTCATCCGAAAATTGATTTTCTGGACTGTACCAAAAATGATTCAAAATGTCAATTGGATCGTGCCTCATGTTGAATAACCACTTTTTAAACCCTCACAGTGACCAAAATGGCCATTTTTACAGAGTTTTGCTTACTCAAAAGCTTCAATTTTGACCCGTTTCAGGCACAGAAATGACTTTAAACACACTTATTTTAGTTGAAAAAGTCATAATTCACATCCAACAGTCATTTAGAGTCAAAAGATTAAATGTTAAAATTTCATCATAATAGACCATTTTGGGAACGTTCGACATGTCCGGAGTCATCGTTTCTCATCCGAAAATTGATTTTTTGGACTGTACCAAAAATGATTCAAAATGTCAATTGGATTGTGCCTCATGTTGAATAACCACTTTTTAAACCCTCACAGTGACCAAAATCGCCATTTTTACAGAGTTTTGCTTACTCAAAAGCTTCAATTTTGACACTTTTCAGGCACAGAAATGACTTTAAACACACTTATTTTAGTTAAAAAAGTCATAATTCACATCCAACAGTCATTTAGGGTCAAAAGATTAAATGTTAAAATTTCATCATTATAGACCATTTTGGGAACGTTCGACATGTCCGGAGTTATCGTTTTTCATCCGAAAATTGATTTTTTGGACTGTACCAAAAATGATTCAAAATGTCAATTGGATCGTGCCTCATGTTGAATAACCACTTTTTAAACCCTCACAGTGACCAAAATTGCAATTTTTACAGAGTTTTGCATACTCAAAAGCTGCAATTTTGACCCGTTTCAGGCACAGAAATGACTTTAAACACACTTATTTTAGTTGAAAAAGTCATAATGCACATCCAACAGTCATTTAGAGTCAAAAGATTAAATGTTAAAATTTCATCATTATAGACCATTTTGGGAACGTTCGACATGTCCGGAGTCATCGTTTTTCATCCGAAAATTGATTTTTTGGACTGTACCAAAAATGATTCAAAATGTCAATTGGATCGTGCCTCATGTTGAATAACCACTTTTTAAACCCTCACAGTGACCAAAATTGCCATTTTTACAGAGTTTTGCTTACTCAAAAGCTTCAATTTTGACCCGTTTCAGGCACAGAAATGACTTTAAACACACTTATTTTAGTTGAAAAAGTCATAATTCACATCCAACAGTCATTTGGAGTCAAAAGATTAAATGTTAAAATGTCATCATAATAGACCATTTTGGGAACGTTCAACATGTCCGGAGTCATCGTTTTTCATCCGAAAATTGATTTTTTGGACTGTACCAAAAATGATTCAAAATGTCAATTGGATCGTGCCTCATGTTGAATAACCACTTTTTAAACCCTCACAGTGACCAAAATGGCCATTTTTACAGAGTTTTGCTTACTCAAAAGCTTCAATTTTGACCCGTTTCAGGCACGGAAATGACTTTAAACACACTTATTTTATTTGAAAAAGTCATAATTCACATCCAACAGTCATTTAGAGTCAAAATATTAAATGTTAAAATTTCATCATTATAGACCATTTTGGGAACGTTCGACATGTCCGGAGTCATCGTTTTTCATCCGAAAATTGATTTTTTGGACTGTACCAAAAATGATTCAAAATGTCAATTGGATCGTGCCTCATGTTGAATAACCACTTTTTAAACCCTCACAGTGACCAAAATTGCCATTTTTACAGAGTTTTGCATACTCAAAAGCTACAATTTTGACCCGTTTCAGGCACAGAAATGACTTTAAACACACTTATTTTAGTTGAAAAAGTCATAATGCACATCCAACAGTCATTTAGAGTCAAAAGATTAAATGTTAAAATTTCATCATTATAGACCATTTTGGGAACGTTCGACATGTCCGGAGTCATCGTTTTTCATCTGAAAATTGATTTTTTGGACTGTACCAAAAATGATTCAAAATGTCAATTGGATCGTGCCTCATGTTGAATAACCACTTTTTAAACCCTCACAGTGACCAAAAGTGCAATATTTACAGAGTTTTGCTTACTCAAAAGCTTCAATTTTGACCCGTTTCAGGCACAGAAATGACTTTAAACACACTTATTTTAGTTTAAAAAGTCATAATTCACATCCAATAGTCATTTAGAGTCAAAAGAATAAATGTTAAAATTTCATCATTATAGACCATTTTGGGAACGTTCGACATGTCCGGAGTCATCGTTTTTCATCCGAAAATTGATTTTCTGGACTGTACCAAAAATGATTCAAAATGTCAATTGGATCGTGCCTCATGTTGAATAACCAGTTTTTAAACCCTCACAGTGACCAAAATGGCCATTTTTACAGAGTTTTGCTTACTCAAAAGCTTCAATTTTGACTCGTTTCAGGCACAGAAATGACTTTAAACACACTTATTTTAGTTGAAAAAGTCATAATGCACATCCAACAGTCATTTAGAGTCAAAAGATTAAATGTTAAAATTTCATCATTATAGACCATTTTGGGAACGTACGACATGTCCGGAGTCATCGTTTTTCATCCGAAAATTGATTTTTTGGACTGTACCAAAAATGATTCAAAATGTCAATTGGATCGTGCCTCATGTTGAATAACCACTTTTTAAACCCTCACAGTGACCAAAATTGCCATTTTTACAGAGTTTTGCTTACTCAAAAGCTTCAATTTTGACCCGTTTCAGGCACAGAAATGACTTTAAACACACTTATTTTATTTGAAAAAGTCATAATTCACATCCAACAGTCATTTAGAGTCAAAAGATTAAATGTTAAAATTTCATCATTATAGACCATTTTGGGAACGTTCGACATGTCCGGAGTCATCGTTTTTCATCCGAAAATTGATTTTTTGGACTGTACCAAAAATGATTCAAAATGTCAATTGGATCTTGCCTCATGTTGAATAACCACTTTTTAAACCCTAACAGTGACCAAAATTGCCATTTTTACAAAGTTTTGCTTACTCAAAAGCTTCAATTTTGACCCGTTTCAGGCACAGAAATGACTTTAAACACACTTATTTTAGTTGAAAAAGTCATAATTCACATCCAACAGTCATTTGGAGTCAAAAGATTAAATGTTAAAATTTCATCATAATAGACCATTTTGGGAACGTTCGACATGTCCGGAGTCATCGTTTTTGATCCGAAAATTGATTTTTTGGACTGTACCAAAAATGATTCAAAATGTCAATTGGATCGTGCCTCATGTTGAATAACCACTTTTTAAACCCTCACAGTGACCAAAATTGCCATTTTTACAGAGTTTTGCATACTCAAAAGCTACAATTTTGACCCGTTTCAGGCACAGAAATGACTTTAAACACACTTATTTTAGTTGAAAAAGTCATAATGCACATCCAACAGTCATTTAGAGTCAAAAGATTAAATGTTAAAATTTCATCATTATAGACCATTTTGGGAACGTTCGACATGTCCGGAGTCATCGTTTTTCATCCGAAAATTGATTTTTTGGACTGTACCAAAAATGATTCAAAATGTCAATTGGATCGTGCCTCATGTTGAATAACCACTTTTTAAACCCTCACAGTGACCAAAATGGCCATTTTTACAGAGTTTTGCTTACTCAAAAGCTTCAATTTTGACCCGTTTCAGGCACAGAAATGACTTTAAACACACTTATTTTAGTTGAAAAAGTCATAATTCACATCCAACAGTCATTTAGAGTCAAAAGATTAAATGTTAAAATTTCATCATAATAGACCATTTTGGGAACGTTCGACATGTCCGGAGTCATCGTTTCTCATCCGAAAATTGATTTTTTGGACTGTACCAAAAATGATTCAAAATGTCAATTGGATTGTGCCTCATGTTGAATAACCACTTTTTAAACCCTCACAGTGACCAAAATTGCCATTTTTACAGAGTTTTGCTTACTCAAAAGCTTCAATTTTGACACGTTTCAGGCACGGAAATGACTTTAAACACACTTATTTTAGTTGAAAAAGTCATAATGCACATCCAACAGTCATTTAGAGTCAAAAGATTAAATGTTAAAATGTCATCATTATAGACCATTTTGGGAACGTTCGACCATGTCTGGAGTCATTGTTTTTCATCCGAAAATTGATTTTTTGGACTGTACCAAAAATGATTCAAAATGTCAATTGGATCGTGCCTCATGTTGAATAACCACTTTTTAAACCCTCACAGTGACCAAAATTGCCATTTTTACAGAGTTTTGCTTACTCAAAAGCTTCAATTTTGACCCGTTTCAGGCACAGAAATGACTTTAAACACACTTATTTTAGTTGAAAAAGTCATAATTCACATCCAACAGTCATTTGGAGTCAAAAGATTAAATGTTAAAATTTCATCATAATAGACCATTTTGGGAACGTTCGACATGTCCGGAGTCATCGTTTTTCATCCGAAAATTGATTTTTGGACTGTACCAAAAATGATTCAAAATGTCAATTGGATCGTGCCTCATGTTGAATAACCACTTTTTAAACCCTCACAGTGACCAAAATGGCCATTTTTACAGAGTTTTGCTTACTCAAAAGCTTCAATTTTGACCCGTTTCAGGCACGGAAATGACTTTAAACACACTTATTTTATTTGAAAAAGTCATAATTCACATCCAACAGTCATTTAGAGTCAAAATATTAAATGTTAAAATTTCATCATTATAGACCATTTTGGGAACGTTCGACATGTCCGGAGTCATCGTTTTTCATCCGAAAATTGATTTTTTGGACTGTACCAAAAATGATTCAAAATGTCAATTGGATCGTGCCTCATGTTGAATAACCACTTTTTAAACCTTCACAGTGACCAAAAGTGCAATATTTACAGAGTTTTGCTTACTCAAAAGCTTCAATTTTGACCCGTTTCAGGCACAGAAATGACTTTAAACACACTTATTTTAGTTTAAAAAGTCATAATTCACATCCAATAGTCATTTAGAGTCAAAAGATTAAATGTTAAAATGTCATCATTATAGACCATTCTGGGAACGTTCGACATGTCCGGAGTCATCGTTTTTCATCCGAAAATTGATTTTTTGGACTGTACCAAAAATGATTCAAAATGTCAATTGGATCGTGCCTCATGTTGAATAACCACTTTTTAAACCCTCACAGTGACCAAAATTGCCATTTTTACAGAGTTTTGCATACTCAAAAGCTTCAATTTTGACCCGTTTCAGGCACGGAAATGACTTTAAACACACTTATTTTAGTTTAAAAAGTCATAATTCACATCCAAAAGTCATTTAGAGTCAAAATATTAAATGTTAAAATTTCATCATTATAGACCATTTTGGGAACGTTCGACATGTCCGGAGTCATCGTTTTTCATCCGAAAATTGATTTTTTGGACTGTACCAAAAATGATTCAAAATGTCAATTGGATCGTGCCTCATGTTGAATAACCACTTTTTAAACCCTCACAGTGACCAAAATTGCCCTTTTTACAGAGTTTTGCTTACTCAAAAGCTTCAATTTTGACCCGTTTCAGGCACAGAAATGACTTTAAACACACTTATTTTATTTGAAAAAGTCATAATTCACACCCAAGAGTCATTTAGAGTCAAAAGATTAAATGTTAAAATTTCATCATTATAGACCATTTTGGGAACGTTCGACATGTCCGGAGTCATCGTTTTTCATCCGAAAATTGATTTTTTGGACTGTACCAAAAATGATTCAAAATGTCAATTGGATCGTGCCTCATGTTGAATAACCACTTTTTAAACCCTCACAGTGACCAAAATTGCAATTTTTACAGAGTTTTGCATACTCAAAAGCTGCAATTTTGACCCGTTTCAGGCACAGAAATGACTTTAAACACACTTATTTTAGTTGAAAAAGTCATAATGCACATCCAACAGTCATTTAGAGTCAAAAGATTAAATGTTAAAATTTCATCATTATAGACCATTTTGGGGACGTTCGACGTGTCCGGAGTCATCGTTTTTCATCCGAAAATTGATTTTTTGGACTGTCCAAAAATGATTCAAAATGTCAATTGGATCGTGCCTCATGTTGAATAACCACTTTTTAAACCCTCACAGTGACCAAAATTGCCATTTTTACAAAGTTTTGCTTACTCAAAAGCTTCAATTTTGACCCGTTTCAGGCACAGAAAAGACTTTAAACACACTTATTTTAGTTGAAAAAGTCATAATTCACATCCAACAGTCATTTGGAGTCAAAAGATTAAATGTTAAAATTTCATCATAATAGACCATTTTGGGAACGTTCGACATGTCCGGAGTCATCGTTTTTCATCCGAAAATTGATTTTTTGGACTGTACCAAAAATGATTCAAAATGTCAATTGGATCGTGCCTCATGTTGAATAACCACTTTTTAAACCCTCACAGTGACCAAAAGTGCAATTTTTACAGAGTTTTGCTTACTCAAAAGCTTTAATTTTGACCCGTTTCAGGCACAGAAATGACTTTAAACACACTTATTTTAGTTGAAAAAGTCATAATTCACATCCAATAGTCATTTAGAGTCAAAAGATTAAATGTTAAAATGTCATCATTATAGACCATTTTGGGAACGTTTCGACATGTCCGGAGTCATCATTTTTCATCCGAAAATTGATTTTTTGGACTGTACCAAAAATGATTCAAAATGTCAATTGGATCGTGCCTCATGTTGAATAACCACTTTTTAAACCCTCACAGTGACCAAAATTGCCATTTTTACAGAGTTTTGCATACTCAAAAGCTACAATTTTGACCCGTTTCAGGCACAGAAATGACTTTAAACACACTTATTTTAGTTGAAAAAGTCATAATGCACATCCAACAGTCATTTAGAGTCAAAAGATTAAATGTTAAAATTTCATCATTATAGACCATTTTGGGAACGTTCGACATGTCCGGAGTCATCGTTTTTCATCCGAAAATTGATTTTTTGGACTGTACCAAAAATGATTCAAAATGTCAATTGGATCGTGCCTCATGTTGAATAACCACTTTTTAAACCCTCACAGTGACCAACAGTGCAATATTTACAGAGTTTTGCTTACTCAAAAGCTTCAATTTTGACCCGTTTCAGGCACAGAAATGACTTTAAACACACTTATTTTAGTTTAAAAAGTCATAATTCACATCCAATAGTCATTTAGAGTCAAAAGATTAAATGTTAAAATTTCATCATTATAGACCATTTTGGGAACGTTCGACATGTCCGGAGTCATCGTTTTTCATTCGAAAATTTATTTTCTGGACTGTACCAAAAATGATTCAAAATGTCAATTGGATCGTGCCTCATGTTGAATA
Organism: Lissotriton vulgaris; assembly: GCF_964263255.1. NCBI lineage: Eukaryota > Metazoa > Chordata > Amphibia > Caudata > Salamandridae > Lissotriton > Lissotriton vulgaris. The sequence continues at coordinate 766,905 of NW_028242254.1, forward strand.
ACCACTTTTTAAACCCTCACAGTGACCAAAATGGCCATTTTTACAGAGTTTTGCTTACTCAAAAGCTTCAATTTTGACCCGTTTCAGGCACAGAAATGACTTTAAACACACTTATTTTAGTTGAAAAAGTCATTATTCACATCCAACAGTCATTTAGAGTCAAAAGATTAAATGTTAAAATTTCATCATTATAGACCATTTTGGGAACGTTCGACATGTCTGGAGTCATCGTTTTTCATCCGAAAATTGATTTTTTGGACTGTACCAAAAATGATTCAAAATGTCAATTGGATCGTGCCTCATGTTGAATAACCACTTTTTAAACCCTCACAGTGACCAAAATGGCCATTTTTACAGAGTTTTGCTTACTCAAAAGCTTCAATTTTGACCCGTTTCAGGCACAGAAATGACTTTAAACACACTTATTTTAGTTGAAAAAGTCATAATTCACATCCAACAGTCATTTAGAGTCAAAAGATTAAATGTTAAAATTTCATCATTATAGACCATTTTGGGAACGTTCGACATGTCCGGAGTCATCGTTTTTCATCCGAAAATTGATTTTTTGGACTGTACCAAAAATGATTCAAAATGTCAATTGGATCGTGCCTCATGTTGAATAACCACTTTTTAAACCCTCACAGTGACCAAAATGGCCATTTTTACAGAGTTTTGCTTACTCAAAAGCTTCAATTTTGACCCGTTTCAGGCACGGAAATGACTTTAAACACACTTATTTTATTTGAAAAAGTCATAATTCACATCCAACAGTCATTTAGAGTCAAAATATTAAATGTTAAAATTTCATCATTATAGACCATTTTGGGAACGTTCGACATGTCCGGAGTCATCGTTTTTCATCCGAAAATTGATTTTTTGGACTGTACCAAAAATTATTCAAAATGTCAATTGGATCGTGCCTCATGTTGAATAACCACTTTTTAAACCCTCACAGTGACCAACATTGCCATTTTTACAGAGTTTTGCATACTCAAAAGCTACAATTTTGACCCGTTTCAGGCACAGAAATGACTTTAAACACACTTATTTTAGTTTAAAAAGTCATAATTCGCATCCAATAGTCATTTAGAGTCAAAAGATTAAATGTTAAAATTTCATCATTATAGACCATTCTGGGAACGTTCGACATGTCCGGAGTCATCGTTTTTCATCCGAAAATTGATTTTCTTGACTGTACCAAAAATGATTCAAAATGTCAATCGGATCGTGCCTCATGTTGAATAACCACTTTTTAAACCCTCACAGTGACCAAAATGGCCATTTTTACAGAGTTTTGCTTACTCAAAAGCTTCAATTTTGACCCGTTTCAGGCACAGAAATGACTTTAAACACACTTATTTTAGTTGAAAAAGTCATAATTCACATCCAACAGTCATTTAGAGTCAAAAGATTAAATGTTAAAATTTCATCATTATGGACCATTTTGGGAACGTTCGACATGTCCGGAGTCATCGTTTTTCATCCGAAAATTGATTTTTTGGACTGTACCAAAAATGATTCAAAATGTCAATTGGATCGTGCCTCATGTTGAATAACCACTTTTTAAACCCTCACAGTGACCAAAATTGCCATTTTTACAGAGTTTTGCATACTCAAAAGCTACAATTTTGACCCGTTTCAGGCACAAACATGACTTTAAACACACGTATTTTAGTTTAAAAAGTCATAATTCACATCCAATAGTCATTTAGTGTCAAAAGATTAAATGTTAAAATTTCATCATTATAGACCATTTTGGGAACGTTCGACATGTCCGGAGTCATCGTTTTTCATCCGAAAATTGATTTTCTGGACTGTACCAAAAATGATTCAAAATGTCAATTGGATCGTGCCTCATGTTGAATAACCACTTTTTAAACCCTCACAGTGACCAAAATGGCCATTTTTACAGAGTTTTGCTTACTCAAAAGCTTCAATTTTGACCCGTTTCAGGCACGGAAATGACTTTAAACACACTTATTTTATTTGAAAAAGTCATAATTCACATCCAAAAGTCATTTAGAGTCAAAATATTAAATGTTAAAATTTCATCATTATAGACCATTTTGGGAACGTTCGACATGTCCGGAGTCATCGTTTTTCATCCGAAAATTGATTTTTTGGACTGTACCAAAAATGATTCAAAATGTCAATTGGATCGTGCCTCATGTTGAATAACCACTTTTTAAACCCTCACAGTGACCAAAATTGCCATTTTTACTGAGTTTTGCTTACTCAAAAGCTTCAATTTTGACCCGTTTCAGGCACAGAAATGACTTTAAACACACTTATTTTATTTGAAAAAGTCATAATTCACACCCAAGAGTCATATGGCCGAGATACCCGCCACCCCCTCTCAACACAATCCCCAAAAGGAGGGAAACCGGAAACAGTTCTTGAAGTTTTTGGAAGTGGGATGGAGTGACCATCCCGGCCGTATTTATTAAAACAAAATTAAAACATTAAACGTTTCATGTTATGTACAATTTCATTACCACATTGCGATGTTTGGCTAACCTTAACAGCTTCTCTAATACAGAGGTTCTCCTAGCCGAACTAGCATCCTACAAACATTTACTTGACATATTGAAATTGTACATCCTAACGTTTAAGGGCCAACGGCAAGGTCATAACCGGTGTCAAGATCCCTAACCCGACTTACCCCTCCCACTTGGGAGGGGCGACAGCACGGAGGCGTACCTCAAGTGCAACTACTACCAATTTCCTTTGACTTGACGGGGGCACCTAAAGACTCGACGCCAGTTAAAGGTCGTTCGAATACTCGTGTGAGGTATCTAGAAGGTATCGTAGACCTTATCCCAACCCCACACAACTTACCGCATCTGCCGTCGCAGATGTCACTGGCCCCGGGAAATTCCCCAGGAGGGGGCTGTAACCCCTCCTACAAAGGAAGGGGCCTTGACCGCCTTTTCCTTTACTTCCGGCGACCCATCCTTAGAAGGGACCGCCTCCCCATTGAGGGGCCAATGGCCACCTCTCCCGAGCGCTCCCATCCGTGTTGGGTGACGCCCACTCATAGGGATCTACTAATTAGTGCTCACCGATCATGACCTTACCGCCTACCAAAATAAATACGACAGTGCTAACTAAACCTAAGAATACATTGGCCACTATGACCGAAAGAGCATGCTTAAAATTCAACACTATATCTGAATCTCTTTAATGGCAAAAACGTACTCAAACCGACCATTCTTTATTATACTCAACATCAACATGACTCCACAACCTGTAAACGAAGTAGAAGCAAAATTAATCAACTTTATTACAAACAACTGGCTGTCTTCAGGGGCTGGTGGGTGGGTCAAAATTGGCTCTTCGTTCTGTCCCGAGCTCACGTGCAGCGAGGAGGTGCAGCTTCAGAGCACAAGAACAAGAGGATGTCTTCTGGTCTTGCGTCCCTTTTTATCCGTCTTCAGGGCGGGCGTATACCCGCCCCTGCCTGCCCCGAGGGCGTGGCTGGCTGCGTCAGTGTCTAGGCCAGCCCACTCTAGGGCGGGAACGGGCGCGCCCCAGCTACGCCGCTTCGGGCATACCAGCCGAGACGCGCCTCCCGCCCAAAAATGGCTTCCCGGGGGGATCGAGGCACTCTGCCATAAGTTCGGGGGGACCGAGTTGGTCGCCCCTTTCCATATGGCCGAGATACCCGCCACCCCCTCTCAACACAATCCCCAAAAGGAGGGAAACCGGAAACAGTTCTTGAAGTTTTTGGAAGTGGGATGGAGTGACCATCCCGGCCGTATTTATTAAAACAAAATTAAAACATTAAACGTTTCATGTTATGTACAATTTCATTACCACATTGCGATGTTTGGCTAACCTTAACAGCTTCTCTAATACAGAGGTTCTCCTAGCCGAACTAGCATCCTACAAACATTTACTTGACATATTGAAATTGTACATCCTAACGTTTAAGGGCCAACGGCAAGGTCATAACCGGTGTCAAGATCCCTAACCCGACTTACCCCTCCCACTTGGGAGGGGCGACAGCACGGAGGCGTACCTCAAGTGCAACTACTACCAATTTCCCTTGACTTGACGGGGGCACCTAAAGACTCGACGCCAGTTAAAGGTCGTTCGAATACTCGTGTGAGGTATCTAGAAGGTATCGTAGACCTTATCCCAACCCCACACAACTTACCGCATCTGCCGTCGCAGATGTCACTGGCCCCGGGAAATTCCCCAGGAGGGGGCTGTAACCCCTCCTACAAAGCAAGGGGCCTTGACCGCCTTTTCCTTTACTTCCGGCGACCCATCCTTAGAAGGGACCGCCTCCCCATTGAGGGGCCAATGGCCACCTCTCCCGAGCGCTCCCATCCGTGTTGGGTGACGCCCACTCATAGGGATCTACTAATTAGTGCTCACCGATCATGACCTTACCGCCACAGGCCGGATAGTTGACCGGCTATCCGGACCCCCCACAAAAAATCCTACCTAAAGGTCATGTTTCAACGTTTTTTAACCATGCTAAGAAGTCTCCTATGAGTAACTCATTTCCCACCCGAGACAAATGCACACCATCCCCTAGATACATACTGTCATTATTAATACAACCATGCGAGATAGAATGCAATGTCTTGGAACGGAACAACCTACTCACTTTGTTATTAAGTTTTCTAACAGAATGGTTCAAAGCCGGAATCGAAACCGCCCCCCGCCACACTTTTCGTGGGATCATATGAGACCACGCAATTATGCACCCCGGAACTTTCCTCGCCAACCAACTTACAGTGGAAAGCATTGCCTCTAGGAGAAGTCGTCTACCGGTGGTGACCAAATCATTGCCCCCTAAATGTACTATGACTATAGACGGCGGTGACCTCGTCCGCCCTAACAAACCCTCAAAGAATGCCTGAAACTGGTCAATACAGAGACCGCCCCTTCCGTAGAAGGACACCCTGTACCCGTATTCCCCAGCTACGTGAATCATGTCACCTGCTTTGAATACGTCAGCGGCACGCCTCACGTATGAGTGGCCCACGACCCACACCTCTTTCCTCACAGCCGGTGATGTCTGACCGCTGGCCTGGTGTTGGGTCGACTGCATAGTCCGCCCCGCCTCGAAGGCTTGCGTAACTGAAAACCAAACAAAAGACAAGAAGCGTGAGTACATTATCATAGCTTCACAACATGTGCAACCGCACATACCTCTTATAACAATTGGAGGACCAGCGCCCCACTCGTTTCACTTGTTCCACATTGAGACCCCTGGCTGTAGCTTCAGTGGCAGCCCCTATCCGAAAGGAATGGGTCCCAAACTCGCCCGGGTCCAAGCCCGCTGCGGTAATTGACATCGCAAGCACCCGCTGAAACTGAAACTTCGTCAGTGAGGTGGCGTCCGCGTGTCTCAACAATGTCCCTCCCCATGATGCCACCCTTCGTGCTAGGTAGTCTTCTAGACACTTCACCGGACACATGGAGGACCCTGGAATCCTGCGAATGACTATGCAGTCCCCTATCCCACCTTGATCGGTTTTGGACTTGACAAAGGATACAGTCATCGTCTCACCCCGGATCTGAACGTGTTCCCGGCACAAACCCCCCACCACATCCTGTTTGTTCCTTGCCACCAGCTCACTTATCCTCATCGCCCCATAAAATGCAAGCGTAAAAGCAGCTCGGAACAAACAGGCCTCGAACTGAGACGAGCATGTGGCGGGGAGCGTGGCCAGCAACTGGGATAACCTATCCAGACCTATCGGGCGCCTCTCATCTACTCTGCGACCCTCAAGGCGTTGCCACCCACGCAGCGCTTTCTGTACCACAAAAGACGCTGTCGGGTCCTGGATGTTATGAGCCCTGGCAACAAAGGAAATGGCAGCACGATGCCTCTGGGCTGTAGCCACCGACTTCCCAGCTCTACGCAAGGACATCAAAAAATGTACTACCCAATCCTCATGCCCCCAAAGACCCCCTCTCTCAGTCCCCAAAAAGGCTAAATAAGCCCGAAACGCCCCTTCGTATGCCTTCCTCGTCCTTGGTGCTAGACTCTCTCCCACGAGGTAACGAAGTTCGGGGCACCGAGAGACCAGAGAGCTTCGGGAAAGGGTGCCGGCTCTGGGTCCGCTGAGGGAAGGAAACCCGAGAAAGCCTGCATTTGAAAACGAGACAGTGCATCAGCCGCCTGATTCATCACCCCTGGGACATGTTTCGCTCTGAATACCACGTTCAGTTGCATACACAGTAAGACAATTTCTTTAAGCAGCCTTAAAATCATTTTACAACGTGCTGCCTGACTATTGATGCATTCTACAACGGTCATATTATCAGACCAAAATATGACAGAGTGATTGTTGAATCCATCGGGCCAGGTTCTGAGGGCCACCAAAATGGGAAACAGTTCAAGGAAAGCAATGTTACTCGTCAGCCCCTCTTCATGCCACCATGTTGGCCACCTTTGTGCCGACCATTTTGTGCCGAAGATGGCGCCAAAGCCCATGCTTCCCGCTGAATCCGTCCATAGACCAAGCTCTTCAGAGGACAAGGCTGGTTTGTTCCAGACGACTCGACCATTGAAATCCGCCAAAAATGCTAACCAAATACGCATGTCTTGGCGGACCTCAGCCGATAGTCTCGTGCGATGATGACCTTCCTTTAGGCCGACCATCGCCTGGGCAATTGAACGGGAAAAGGGGCGGGCCATTGGGATCACCCTCAGGGCAAAATTCAATTTCCCCACCAATTGCTGCAATTGATGCAGCGTAACTTTAGATGCATTTATACAAACTTGCAGAGCTGCCCTGAATTTCGACACTTTGGCAGCTGGTAAACGAAAACAACCCTCACTAGAGTCCAACTCAATCCCCAGAAACTCGAGGCGAGTCGTGGGACCCACCGTTTTACCTGGTGCCAATGGCACGCCAAATCGATCCATTAATACACAAAATTCAGTCAAGGCCCGGGCACATTCGTCATCCCCAGCGGCCCCAAGGAACAGAAAGTCATCAAGGTAATGCATCACATTTCGAAAACCCGTTTCCTTCGTGTAAACCCATTGTAGAAAACTACTGAATTTCTCGAAATATGCACAAGATATAGAGCACCCCATCGGCATACACCTATCCATGTAATATGAACCTTGAAACATGAATCCCAGAAGACGTTGGTCGTCCGGGTGTACCGGGAGCAAACGGAACGCTGACTCGATATCTGATTTCGCCATCAGCGTCCCGGGCCCCAGGCGATTCAAAATGGCTACGGCCTCATCGAATGATGCGTACCGCACCGAACATACCTCTGGATCAATTGCATCGTTCACAGAAAGGCCATGAGGAGCTGATAAATTGTGGATCAATCGAAACTCACCTGGGTCCTTCTTGGGGACCACCCCTAAAGGAGAACAGACAAAATTCTGTACCGGGGGAACACTAAACGGGCCGGCAACCCGACCTCGGATAACCTCTTTCCGGATCTTATCCTGCACTACAGTAGTATGCTGCAAGACGGAAAGTTGATTTTTGCACGTCCCGACACCCTGAAAGTCCCCCACCGGGATGCGGAAACCATATGAAAAACCGTTCCGCAGCACCCCAGCAGAAGTACGATCTGGGTATTCGCTGAGCCAGGGAATCATCGCCAAGGTATCAATCGGGGTTGGTAAAGGCGCCCCTCGGACTACATTAGACCTGTTTGGCGCCTCCTCTACCCCCATTCTCACCCGTTCTGGCTCTGCACGAGGACTCAGGATGGGGTGCCCCGCAACTACTACATTCGTGCCTGAACTTACACGATCCCGGGGGCCTAGTGCATTTACCTTTGTTGAAATTGAAACAGAAACCCTTCTTCCCTGCATTGCCGGCGGGTCTCGGATTATCGTCGGTACCCGTACCCGACCGAAAGGGCGTCCCCCCATATTGGCGGGAGGACTCACCAACAGTACTCCCCACTAACGGCATTTTTAACATCCCTGACTCTTTCATTTTATCCCATGTCAAAGAATCATAACAGTCCCAGGTTAAACTTTTGTTATGCTCCATCGCTTTCCTGAAAAGGTTGTCATAACAGAACCATTGGTTACCTTGGTGCGATGTCGAGTACCCCATAATTCGTGACTGATATACCGGAAACTCAGGGAGCAATTCAGGCCTACGTTCCCCCAAAATTGACGTAAAAATTCCCCATGCATTGCCCCAGTTGCCAATATTCTCATTCACTTTAAAGGCGGCCATTTTTGCGCGCCAAACACTTGGATGCATCAGATCCTTTTGACTCTTAACAGTTTCAACCTCATAATGATCAACAAGCAAGGAGAAAATGTTTACATATTCCCCCGCCCAAATCTTCTCCTTTATTGCCAAAGGAACATGTTGCCCCAATTTTTCTCTACGAGAGGGTATTGACTCATCCCTCGCGATCGGCAATGGCCGCTTACCTGCACCGAATGCTGCTTCCGCCACTCGTGGCTTGTCTATCACCGCAGCCGGCGCGGGTACCTTGGCTGTATCACGTTTCTCGCGCAATTGTTTCATCAGTGCTTGCGCTTCGGCAGCCGTGGCGCCCTCGCTACTGTCCCCCAACCACGCTGCTAACTGTGCCGCCAACTCGGGAGGCATATCCTCAGTGGATGTCGGGGTGACTACGACGGGGATCGGATTCCCTTCCTTCGGTACCGGGGCCGGTACCGGGGCTGGCGCCTCGAGCGGGGAACAGGGAACCGGGACGTCTCCCCCGGCTGGCCCCCTTCTCGGCCTCTTTGGCTTCCCTCCAGCCGATGGACGCCCCGATCCCTCCTCCCCGTCTCGCTCCGCCAACCGCTTCTTTATTTCGGACATCTCCTTCATGAGGACCCGAACCATCTGGTCAGTCGTCATTCTCTTCGCGCCTTTCTTGGGCATCTTTCAAACGAAGTATCTAGAAGACAAAAAAGAAAGATCAAAACGCTCAAAATTGGCTCTTCGTTCTGTCCCGAGCTCACGTGCAGTGAGGAGGTGCAGCTTCAGAGCACAAGAACAAGAGGATGTCTTCTGGTCTTGCGTCCCTTTTTATCCGTCTTCAGGGCGGGCGTATACCCGCCCCTGCCTGCCCCGAGGGCGTGGCTGGCTGCGTCAGTGTCTAGGCCAGCCCACTCTAGGGCGGGAACGGGCGCGCCCCAGCTACGCCGCTTCGGGCATACCAGCCGAGACGCGCCTCCCGCCCAAAAATGGCTTCCCGGGGGGATCGAGGCACTCTGCCATAAGTTCGGGGGGACCGAGTTGGTCGCCCCTTTCCATTTAGAGTCAAAAGATTAAATGTTAAAATTTCATCATTATAGACCATTTTGGGAACGTTCGACATGTCCGGAGTCATCGTTTTTCATCCGAAAATTGATTTTTTGGACTGTACCAAAAATGATTCAAAATGTCAATTGGATCTTGCCTCATGTTGAATAACCACTTTTTAAACCCTAACAGTGACCAAAATTGCCATTTTTACAAAGTTTTGCTTACTCAAAAGCTTCAATTTTGACCCGTTTCAGGCACAGAAATGACTTTAAACACACTTATTTTAGTTGAAAAAGTCATAATTCACATCCAACAGTCATTTGGAGTCAAAAGATTAAATGTTAAAATTTCATCATAATAGACCATTTTGGGAACGTTCGACATGTCCGGAGTCATCGTTTTTCATCCGAAAATTGATTTTTTGGACTGTACCAAAAATGATTCAAAATGTCAATTGGATCTTGCCTCATGTTGAATAACCACTTTTTAAACCCTCACAGTGACCAAAATTGCCATTTTTACAGAGTTTTGCATACTCAAAAGCTACAATTTTGACCCGTTTCAGGCACAGAAATGACTTTAAACACACTTATTTTAGTTGAAAAAGTCATAATGCACATCCAACAGTCATTTAGAGTCAAAAGATTAAATGTTAAAATTTCATCATTATAGACCATTTTGGGAACGTTCGACATGTCCGGAGTCATCGTTTTTCATCCGAAAATTGATTTTTTGGACTGTACCAAAAATGATTCAAAATGTCAATTGGATCGTGCCTCATGTTGAATAACCACTTTTTAAACCCTCACAGTAACCAAAAGTGCAATATTTACAGAGTTTTGCTTACTCAAAAGCTTCAATTTTGACCCGTTTCAGGCACAGAAATGACTTTAAACACACTTATTTTAGTTTAAAAAGTCATAATTCACATCCAATAGTCATTTAGAGTCAAAAGATTAAATATTAAAATTTCATCATTATAGACCATTTTGGGAACGTTCGACATGTCCGGAGTCATCGTTTTTCATTCGAAAATTTATTTTCTGGACTGTACCAAAAATGATTCAAAATGTCAATTGGATCGTGCCTCATGTTGAATAACCACTTTTTAAACCCTCACAGTGACCAAAATGGCCATTTTTACAGAGTTTTGCTTACTCAAAAGCTTCAATTTTGACCCGTTTCAGGCACAGAAATGACTTTAAACACACTTATTTTAGTTGAAAAAGTCATAATTCACATCCAACAGTCATTTAGAGTCAAAAGATTAAATGTTAAAATTTCATCATAATAGACCATTTTGGGAACGTTCGACATGTCCGGAGTCATCGTTTCTCATCCGAAAATTGATTTTTTGGACTGTACCAAAAATGATTCAAAATGTCAATTGGATTGTGCCTCATGTTGAATAACCACTTTTTAAACCCTCACAGTGACCAAAATTGCCATTTTTACAGAGTTTTGCTTACTCAAAAGCTTCAATTTTGACCCGTTTCAGGCACAGAAATGACTTTAAACACACTTATTTTAGTTGAAAAAGTCATAATTCACATCCAACAGTCATTTGGAGTCAAAAGATTAAATGTTAAAATTTCATCATAATAGACCATTTTGGGAACGTTCGACATGTCCGGAGTCATCGTTTTTCATCCGAAAATTGATTTTTGGACTGTACCAAAAATGATTCAAAATGTCAATTGGATCGTGCCTCATGTTGAATAACCACTTTTTAAACCCTCACAGTGACCAAAATGGCCATTTTTACAGAGTTTTGCTTACTCAAAAGCTTCAATTTTGACCCGTTTCAGGCACGGAAATGACTTTAAACACACTTATTTTATTTGAAAAAGTCATAATTCACATCCAACAGTCATTTAGAGTCAAAATATTAAATGTTAAAATTTCATCATTATAGACCATTTTGGGAACGTTCGACATGTCCGGAGTCATCGTTTTTCATCCGAAAATTGATTTTTTGGACTGTACCAAAAATGATTCAAAATGTCAATTGGATCGTGCCTCATGTTGAATAACCACTTTTTAAACCTTCACAGTGACCAAAAGTGCAATATTTACAGAGTTTTGCTTACTCAAAAGCTTCAATTTTGACCCGTTTCAGGCACAGAAATGACTTTAAACACACTTATTTTAGTTTAAAAAGTCATAATTCACATCCAATAGTCATTTAGAGTCAAAAGATTAAATGTTAAAATTTCATCATTATAGACCATTCTGGGAACGTTCGACATGTCCGGAGTCATCGTTTTTCATCCGAAAATTGATTTTTTGGACTGTACCAAAAATGATTCAAAATGTCAATTGGATCGTGCCTCATGTTGAATAACCACTTTTTAAACCCTCACAGTGACCAAAATTGCCATTTTTACAGAGTTTTGCATACTCAAAAGCTTCAATTTTGACCCGTTTCAGGCACGGAAATGACTTTAAACACACTTATTTTAGTTTAAAAAGTCATAATTCACATCCAAAAGTCATTTAGAGTCAAAATATTAAATGTTAAAATTTCATCATTATAGACCATTTTGGGAACGTTCGACATGTCCGGAGTCATCGTTTTTCATCCGAAAATTGATTTTTTGGACTGTACCAAAAATGATTCAAAATGTCAATTGGATCGTGCCTCATGTTGAATAACCACTTTTTAAACCCTCACAGTGACCAAAATTGCCAATTTTACAGAGTTTTGCTTACTCAAAAGCTTCAATTTTGACCCGTTTCAGGCACAGAAATGACTTTAAACACACTTATTTTAGTTGAAAAAGTCATAATGCACATCCAACAGTCATTTAGAGTCAAAAGATTAAATGTTAAAATTTCATCATTATAGACCATTTTGGGAACGTTCGACGTGTCCGGAGTCATCGTTTTTCATCCGAAAATTGATTTTTTGGACTGTACCAAAAATGATTCAAAATGTCAATTGGATCGTGCCTCATGTTGAATAACCTTTTTTTAAACCCTCACAGTGACCAAAAATGCCATTTTTACAAAGTTTTGCTTACTCAAAAGCTTCAATTTTGACCCGTTTCAGGCACAGAAAAGACTTTAAACACACTTATTTTAGTTGAAAAAGTCATAATTCACATCCAACAGTCATTTGGAGTCAAAAGATTAAATGTTAAAATTTCATCATAATAGACCATTTTGGGAACGTTCGACATGTCCGGAGTCATCGTTTTTCATCCGAAAATTGATTTTTTGGACTGTACCAAAAATGATTCAAAATGTCAATTGGATCGTGCCTCATGTTGAATAACCACTTTTTAAACCCTCACAGTGACCAAAAGTGCAATTTTTACAGAGTTTTGCTTACTCAAAAGCTTTAATTTTGACCCGTTTCAGGCACAGAAATGACTTTAAACACACTTATTTTAGTTGAAAAAGTCATAATTCACATCCAATAGTCATTTAGAGTCAAAAGATTAAATGTTAAAATTTCATCATTATAGACCATTTTGGGAACGTTCGACATGTCCGGAGTCATCATTTTTCATCCGAAAATTGATTTTTTGGACTGTACCAAAAATGATTCAAAATGTCAATTGGATCGTGCCTCATGTTGAATAACCGCTTTTTAAACCCTCACAGTGACCAAAATTGCCATTTTTACAGAGTTTTGCATACTCAAAAGCTACAATTTTGACCCGTTTCAGGCACAGAAATGACTTTAAACACACTTATTTTAGTTGAAAAAGTCATAATGCACATCCAACAGTCATTTAGAGTCAAAAGATTAAATGTTAAAATTTCATCATTATAGACCATTTTGGGAACGTTCGACATGTCCGGAGTCATCGTTTTTCATCCGAAAATTGATTTTTTGGACTGTACCAAAAATGATTCAAAATGTCAATTGGATCGTGCCTCATGTTGAATAACCACTTTTTAAACCCTCACAGTGACCAACAGTGCAATATTTACAGAGTTTTGCTTACTCAAAAGCTTCAATTTTGACCCGTTTCAGGCACAGAAATGACTTTAAACACACTTATTTTAGTTTAAAAAGTCATAATTCACATCCAATAGTCATTTAGAGTCAAAAGATTAAATGTTAAAATTTCATCATTATAGACCATTTTGGGAACGTTCGACATGTCCGGAGTCATCGTTTTTCATTCGAAAATTTATTTTCTGGACTGTACCAAAAATGATTCAAAATGTCAATTGGATCGTGCCTCATGTTGAATAACCACTTTTTAAACCCTCACAGTGACCAAAATGGCCATTTTTACAGAGTTTTGCTTACTCAAAAGCTTCAATTTTGACCCGTTTCAGGCACAGAAATGACTTTAAACACACTTATTTTAGTTGAAAAAGTCATAATTCACATCCAACAGTCATTTAGAGTCAAAAGATTAAATGTTAAAATTTCATCATTATAGACCATTTTGGGAACGTTCGACATGTCCGGAGTCATCGTTTTTCATCCGAAAATTGATTTTTTGGACTGTACCAAAAATGATTCAAAATGTCAATTGGATCGTGCCTCATGTTGAATAACCACTTTTTAAACCCTCACAGTGACCAAAATTGCCATTTTTACAGAGTTTTGCTTACTCAAAAGCTTCAATTTTGACCCGTTTCAGGCACAGAAATGACTTTAAACACACTTATTTTAGTTGAAAAAGTCATAATTCACATCCAACAGTCATTTGGAGTCAAAAGATTAAATGTTAAAATTTCATCATAATAGACCATTTTGGGAACGTTCGACATGTCCGGAGTCATCGTTTTTCATCCGAAAATGGATTTTTTGGACTGTACCAAAAATGATTCAAAATGTCAATTGGATCGTGCCTCATGTTGAATAACCACTTTTTAAACCCTCACAGTGACCAAAATGGCCATTTTTACAGAGTTTTGCTTACTCAAAAGCTTCAATTTTGACCCGTTTCAGGCACGGAAATGACTTTAAACACACTTATTTTATTTGAAAAAGTCATAATTCACATCCAACAGTCATTTAGAGTCAAAATATTAAATGTTAAAATTTCATCATTATAGACCATTTTGGGAACGTTCGACATGTCCGGAGTCATCGTTTTTCATCCGAAAATTGATTTTTTGGACTGTACCAAAAATTATTCAAAATGTCAATTGGATCGTGCCTCATGTTGAATAACCACTTTTTAAACCCTCACAGTGACCAACATTGCCATTTTTACAGAGTTTTGCATACTCAAAAGCTACAATTTTGACCCGTTTCAGGCACAGAAATGACTTTAAACACACTTATTTTAGTTTAAAAAGTCATAATTCGCATCCAATAGTCATTTAGAGTCAAAAGATTAAATGTTAAAATTTCATCATTATAGACCATTCTGGGAACGTTCGACATGTCCGGAGTCATCGTTTTTCATCCGAAAATTGATTTTCTGGACTGTACCAAAAATGATTCAAAATGTCAATCGGATCGTGCCTCATGTTGAATAACCACTTTTTAAACCCTCACAGTGACCAAAATGGCCATTTTTACAGAGTTTTGCTTACTCAAAAGCTTCAATTTTGACCCGTTTCAGGCACAGAAATGACTTTAAACACACTTATTTTAGTTGAAAAAGTCATAATTCACATCCAACAGTCATTTAGAGTCAAAAGATTAAATGTTAAAATTTCATCATAATAGACCATTTTGGGAACGTTTGACATGTCCGGAGTCATCGTTTCTCATCCGAAAATTGATTTTTTGGACTGTACCAAAAATGATTCAAAATGTCAATTGGATTGTGCCTCATGTTGAATAACCACTTTTTAAACCCTCACAGTGACCAAAATTGCCATTTTTACAGAGTTTTGCTTACTCAAAAGCTTCAATTTTGACACGTTTCAGGCACGGAAATGACTTTAAACACACTTATTTTAGTTGAAAAAGTCATAATGCACATCCAACAGTCATTTAGAGTCAAAAGATTAAATGTTAAAATGTCATCATTATAGACCATTTTGGGAACGTTCGACATGTCCGGAGTCATCGTTTTTCATCCGAAAATTGATTTTTTGGACTGTACCAAAAATGATTCAAAATGTCAATTGGATCGTGCCTCATGTTGAATAACCACTTTTTAAACCCTCACAGTGACCAAAATTGCCATTTTTACAGAGTTTTGCATACTCAAAAGCTTCAATTTTGACCCGTTTCAGGCACGGAAATGACTTTAAACACACTTATTTTAGTTTAAAAAGTCATAATTCACATCCAAAAGTCATTTAGAGTCAAAATATTAAATGTTAAAATTTCATCATTATAGACCATTTTGGGAACGTTCGACATGTCCGGAGTCATCGTTTTTCATCCGAAAATTGATTTTTTGGACTGTACCAAAAATGATTCAAAATGTCAATTGGATCGTGCCTCATGTTGAATAACCACTTTTTAAACCCTCACAGTGACCAAAATGGCCATTTTTACAGAGTTTTGCTGACTCAAATGCTTCAATTTTGACCCGTTTCAGGCACGGAAATGACTTTAAACACACTTATTTTATTTGAAAAAGTCATAATTCACATCCAACAGTCATTTAGAGTCAAAAGATTAAATGTTAAAGTTTCATCATTATAGACCATTTTGGGAACGTTCGACATGTCCGGAGTCATCGTTTTTCATCCGAAAATTGATTTTTTGGACTGTACCAAAAATGATTCAAAATGTCAATTGGATCGTGCCTCATGTTGAATAACCACTTTTTAAACCCTCACAGTGACCAACAGTGCAATATTTACAGAGTTTTGCTTACTCAAAAGCTTCAATTTTGACCCGTTTCAGGCACAGAAATGACTTTAAACACACTTATTTTAGTTTAAAAAGTCATAATTCACATCCAATAGTCATTTAGAGTCAAAAGATTAAATGTTAAAATTTCATCATTATAGACCATTTTGGGAACGTTCGACATGTCCGGAGTCATCGTTTTTCATTCGAAAATTTATTTTCTGGACTGTACCAAAAATGATTCAAAATGTCAATTGGATCGTGCCTCATGTTGAATAACCACTTTTTAAACCCTCACAGTGACCAAAATGGCCATTTTTACAGAGTTTTGCTTACTCAAAAGCTTCAATTTTGACCCGTTTCAGGCACAGAAATGACTTTAAACACACTTATTTTAGTTGAAAAAGTCATAATTCACATCCAACAGTCATTTAGAGTCAAAAGATTAAATGTTAAAATTTCATCATTATAGACCATTTTGGGAACGTTCGACATGTCCGGAGTCATCGTTTTTCATCCGAAAATTGATTTTTTGGACTGTACCAAAAATGATTCAAAATGTCAATTGGATCGTGCCTCATGTTGAATAACCACTTTTTAAACCCTCACAGTGACCAAAATTGCCATTTTTACAGAGTTTTGCTTACTCAAAAGCTTCAATTTTGACCCGTTTCAGGCACAGAAATGACTTTAAACACACTTATTTTAGTTGAAAAAGTCATAATTCACATCCAACAGTCATTTGGAGTCAAAAGATTAAATGTTAAAATTTCATCATAATAGACCATTTTGGGAACGTTCGACATGTCCGGAGTCATCGTTTTTCATCCGAAAATGGATTTTTTGGACTGTACCAAAAATGATTCAAAATGTCAATTGGATCGTGCCTCATGTTGAATAACCACTTTTTAAACCCTCACAGTGACCAAAATGGCCATTTTTACAGAGTTTTGCTTACTCAAAAGCTTCAATTTTGACCCGTTTCAGGCACGGAAATGACTTTAAACACACTTATTTTATTTGAAAAAGTCATAATTCACATCCAACAGTCATTTAGAGTCAAAATATTAAATGTTAAAATTTCATCATTATAGACCATTTTGGGAACGTTCGACATGTCCGGAGTCATCGTTTTTCATCCGAAAATTGATTTTTTGGACTGTACCAAAAATTATTCAAAATGTCAATTGGATCGTGCCTCATGTTGAATAACCACTTTTTAAACCCTCACAGTGACCAACATTGCCATTTTTACAGAGTTTTGCATACTCAAAAGCTACAATTTTGACCCGTTTCAGGCACAGAAATGACTTTAAACACACTTATTTTAGTTTAAAAAGTCATAATTCGCATCCAATAGTCATTTAGAGTCAAAAGATTAAATGTTAAAATTTCATCATTATAGACCATTCTGGGAACGTTCGACATGTCCGGAGTCATCGTTTTTCATCCGAAAATTGATTTTCTGGACTGTACCAAAAATGATTCAAAATGTCAATCGGATCGTGCCTCATGTTGAATAACCACTTTTTAAACCCTCACAGTGACCAAAATGGCCATTTTTACAGAGTTTTGCTTACTCAAAAGCTTCAATTTTGACCCGTTTCAGGCACAGAAATGACTTTAAACACACTTATTTTAGTTGAAAAAGTCATAATTCACATCCAACAGTCATTTAGAGTCAAAAGATTAAATGTTAAAATTTCATCATAATAGACCATTTTGGGAACGTTTGACATGTCCGGAGTCATCGTTTCTCATCCGAAAATTGATTTTTTGGACTGTACCAAAAATGATTCAAAATGTCAATTGGATTGTGCCTCATGTTGAATAACCACTTTTTAAACCCTCACAGTGACCAAAATTGCCATTTTTACAGAGTTTTGCTTACTCAAAAGCTTCAATTTTGACACGTTTCAGGCACGGAAATGACTTTAAACACACTTATTTTAGTTGAAAAAGTCATAATGCACATCCAACAGTCATTTAGAGTCAAAAGATTAAATGTTAAAATGTCATCATTATAGACCATTTTGGGAACGTTCGACATGTCCGGAGTCATCGTTTTTCATCCGAAAATTGATTTTTTGGACTGTACCAAAAATGATTCAAAATGTCAATTGAATCGTGCCTCATGTTGAATAACCACTTTTTAAACCCTCACAGTGACCAAAATTGCCATTTTTACAGAATTTTGCTTACTCAAAAGCTTCAATTTTGACCCGTTTCAGGCACAGAAATGACTTTAAACACACTTATTTTAGTTGAAAAAGTCATAATTCACATCCAACAGTCATTTGGAGTCAAAAGATTAAATGTTAAAATTTCATCATAATAGACCATTTTGGGAACGTTCGACATGTCCGGAATCATCGTTTTTCATCCGAACATTGATTTTTTGGACTGTACCAAAAATGATTCAAAATGTCAATTGGATCGTGCCTCATGTTGAATAACCACTTTTTAAACCCTCACAGTGACCAAAATGGCCATTTTTACAGAGTTTTGCTTACTCAAAAGCTTCAATTTTGACCCGTTTCAGGCACGGAAATGACTTTAAACACACTTATTTTATTTGAAAAAGTCATAATTCACATCCAACAGTCATTTAGAGTCAAAAGATTAAATGTTAAAATTTCGTCATTATAGACCATTTTGGGAACGTTCGACATGTCCGGAGTCATCGTTTTTCATCCGAAAATTGATTTTTTGGACTGTACCAAAAATAATTCAAAATGTCAATTGGATCGTGCCTCATGTTGAATAACCACTTTTTAAACCCTCACAGTGACCAAAATTGCCATTTTTACAGAGTTTTGCTTACTCAAAAGCTTCAATTTTGACCCGTTTCAGGCACAAAAATGACTTTAACCCCTTCAGCGCTAATGACAAGGGTAACTCGTCATGGAGTTTCCATTGATTTCAATGGAAATTACATTGAAGCAGCAGAAGAAGCATAGCATCCAAGTGGTTAAACACACTTATTTTAGTTGAAAAAGTCATAATGCACATCCAACAGTCATTTAGAGTCAAAAGATTAAATGTTAAAATGTCATCATTATAGACCATTTTGGGAACGTTCGACATGTCCGGAGTCATCGTTTTTCATCCGAAAATTGATTTTTTGGACTGTACCAAAAATGATTCAAAATGTCAATTGGATCGTGCCTCATGTTGAATAACCACTTTTTAAACCCTCACAGTGACCAAAATTGCCATTTTTACAGAGTTTTGCTTACTCAAAAGCTTCAATTTTGACCCGTTTCAGGCACAGAAATGACTTTAAACACACTTATTTTATTTGAAAAAGTCATAATTCACACCCAACAGTCATTTACAGTCAAAAGATTAAATGTTAAAATTTCATCATTATAGACCATTTTGGGAACGTTCGACATGTCCGGAGTCATCATTTTTCATCCGAAAATTGATTTTCTGGACTGTACCAAAAATGATTCAAAATGTCAATTGGATCGTGCCTCATGTTGAATAACCACTTTTTAAACCCTCACAGTGACCAAAATGGCCATTTTTACAGAGTTTTGCTTACTCAAAAGCTTCAATTTTGACCCGTTTCAGGCACAGAAATGACTTTAAACACACTTATTTTAGTTGAAAAAGTCATAATTCACATCCAACAGTCATTTAGAGTCAAAAGATGAAATGTTAAAATTTCATCATAATAGACTATTTTGGGAACGTTCGACATGTCCGGAGTCATCGTTTCTCATCCGAAAATTGATTTTTTGGACTGTACCAAAAATGATTCAAAATGTCAATTGGATTGTGCCTCATGTTGAATAACCACTTTTTAAACCCTCACAGTGACCAAAATTGCCATTTTTACAGAGTTTTGCTTACTCAAAAGCTTCAATTTTGACACGTTTCAGGCACAGAAATGACTTTAAACACACTTATTTTAGTTTAAAAAGTCATAATTCACATCCAACAGTCATTTAGGGTCAAAAGATTAAATGTTAAAATTTCATCATTATAGACCATTTTGGGAACGTTCGACATGTCCGGAGTCATCGTTTTTCATCCGAAAATTGATTTTTTGGACTGTACCAAAAATGATTCAAAATGTCAATTGGATCGTGCCTCATGTTGAATAACCACTTTTTAAACCCTCACAGTGACCAAAATTGCAATTTTTACAGAGTTTTGCATACTCAAAAGCTGCAATTTTGACCCGTTTCAGGCACAGAAATGACTTTAAACACACTTATTTTAGTTGAAAAAGTCATAATGCACATCCAACAGTCATTTAGAGTCAAAAGATTAAATGTTAAAATGTCATCATTATAGACCATTTTGGGAACGTTCGACATGTCCGGAGTCATCGTTTTTCATCCGAAAATTGATTTTTTGGACTGTACCAAAAATGATTCAAAATGTCAATTGGATCGTGCCTCATGTTGAATAACCACTTTTTAAACCCTCACAGTGACCAAAATTGCCATTTTTACAGAGTTTTGCTTACTCAAAAGCTTCAATTTTGACCCGTTTCAGGCACAGAAATGACTTTACCCTTCAGCGCTAATGACAAGGGTAACTCGTCATGGAGTTTCCATTGATTTCAATGGAAATTACATTGAAGCAGCAGAAGAAGCATAGCATCCAAGTGGTTAAACACACTTATTTTATTTGAAAAAGTCATAATTCACATCCAACAGTCATTTAGAGTCAAAAGATTAAATGTTAAAATTTCATCATTATAGACCATTTTGGGAACGTTCGACATGTCCGGAGTCATCGTTTTTCATCCGAAAATTGATTTTTTGGACTGTACCAAAAATGATTCAAAATGTCAATTGGATCGTGCCTCATGTTGAATAACCACTTTTTAAACCCTCACAGTGACCAAAATTGCAATTTTTGCAGAGTTTTGCATACTCAAAAGCTGCAATATTGACCCGTTTCAGGCACAGAAATGACTTTAAACACACTTATTTTAGTTGAAAAAGTCATAATGCACATCCAACAGTCATTTAGAGTCAAAAGATTAAATGTTAAAATGTCATCATTATAGACCATTTTGGGAACGTTGGACATGTCCGGAGTCATCGTTTTTCATCCGAAAATTGATTTTTTGGACTGTACCAAAAATGATTCAAAATGTCAATTGGATCGTGCCTCATGTTGAATAACCACTTTTTAAACCCTCACAGTGACCAAAATTGCCATTTTTACAGAGTTTTGCTTACTCAAAAGCTTCAATTTTGACCCGTTTCAGGCACAGAAATGACTTTAAACACACTTATTTTAGTTGAAAAAGTCATAATTCACATCCAACAGTCATTTGGAGTCAAAAGATTAAATGTTAAAATTTCATCATAATAGACCATTTTGGGAATGTTCGACATGTCCTGAGTCATCGTTTTTCATCCGAAAATTGATTTTCTGGACTGTACCAAAAATGATTCAAAATGTCAATTGGATCGTGCCTCATGTTGAATAACCACTTTTTAAACCCTCACAGTGACCAAAATTGCCATTTTTACAGAGTTTTGCTTACTCAAAAGCTTCAATTTTGACCCGTTTCAGGCACAGAAATGACTTTAAACACACTTATTTTATTTGAAAAAGTCATAATTCACATCCAACAGTCATTTAGAGTCAAAAGATTAAATGTTAAAATTTCATCATTATAGACCATTTTGGGAACGTTCGACATGTCCGGAGTCATCGTTTTTCATCCGAAAATTGATTTTTTGGACTGTACCAAAAATGATTCAAAATGTCAATTGGATCGTGCCTCATGTTGAATAACCACTTTTTAAACCCTCACAGTGACCAAAATTGCCATTTTTACAGAGTTTTGCTTACTCAAAAGCTTCAATTTTGACCCGTTTCAGGCACAGAAATGACTTTAAACACACTTATTTTATTTGAAAAAGTCATAATTCACATCAAACAGTCATTTAGAGTCAAAAGATTAAATGTTAAAATTTCATCATTATAGACCATTTTGGGAACGTTCGACATGTCCGGAGTCCTCGTTTTTCATCCGAAAATTGATTTTTTGGACTGTACCAAAAATGATTCAAAATGTCAATTGGATCGTGCCTCATGTTGAATTACCACTTTTTAAACCCTCACAGTGACCAAAATTGCCATTTTTACAGAGTTTTGCATACTCAAAAGCTACAATTTTGACCCGTTGCAGGCACAGAAATGACTTTAAACACACTTATTTTAGTTGAAAAAGTCATAATGCACATCCAACATTCATTTAGAGTCAAAAGATTAAATGTTAAAATTTCATCATTATAGACCATTTTGGGAACGCTCGACATGTCCGGAGTCATCGTTCTTCATCCGATAATTGATTTTTTGGACTGTACCAAAAATGATTCAAAATGTCAATTGGACCGTGCCTCATGTTGAATAACCACTTTTTAAACCCTCACAGTGACCAAAATTTCCATTTTTACAGAGTTTTGCATACTCAAAAGCTGCAATTTTGACCCATTTCAGGCACAGAAATGACTTTAAACACACTTATTTTAGTTGAAAAAGTCATAATGCACATCCAACAGTCATTTAGAGTCAAAAGATTAAATGTTAAAATTTCATCATTATAGACCATTTTGGGAACGTTCGACATGTCCGGAGTCATCGTTTTTCATCCGAAAATTGATTTTCTGGACTGTACCAAAAATGATTCAAAATGTCAATTGGATCGTGCCTCATGTTGAATAACCACTTTTTAAACCCTCACAGTGACCAAAATGGCCATTTTTATAGAGTTTTGCTTACTCAAAAGCTTCAATTTTGACCCGTTTCAGGCACAGAAATGACTTTAAACACACTTATTTTAGTTGAAAAAGTCATAATTCACATCCAACAGTCATTTAGAGTCAAAAGATTAAATGTTAAAATTTCATCATAATAGACCATTTTGGGAACGTTCGACATGTCCGGAGTCATCGTTTCTCATCCGAAAATTGATTTTTGGGACGGTACCAAAAATGATTCAAAATGTCAATTGGATCGTGCCTCATGTTGAATAACCACTTTTTAAACGCTCACAGTGACCAAAATTGCCATTTTTACAGAGTTTTGCTTACTCAAAAGCTTCAATTTTGACCCGTTTCAGGCACAGAAATGACTTTAACCCTTTCAATGCTGATGACGAGCTCAGCTCGTCATCACCCAAAGGTGTCGTGTGCTGATGACGAGCTGAGCTCGTCATAGTGCCACTAAAATGGCATTTTCCAGCACAGGGGGGGAAAACGCCCAGCAGCCATGTGGTTAAACACACTTATTTTATTTGAAAAAGTCATAATTCACATCCAACAGTCATTTAGAGTCAAAAGATTAAATGTTAAAATTTCATCATTATAGACCATTTTGGGAACGTTCGACATGTCCGGAGTCATCGTTTTTCATCCGAAAATTGATTTTTTGGACTGTACCAAAAATGATTCAAAATGTCAATTGGATCGTGCCTTATGTTGAATAACCACTTTTTAAACCCTCACAGTGACCAAAAGTGCAATTTTTACAGAGTTTTGCTTACTCAAAAGCTTCAATTTTGACCCGTTTCAGGCACAGAAATGACTTTAAACACACTTATTTTAGTTTAAAAAGTCATAATTCACATCCAATAGTCATTTAGAGTCAAAAGATTAAATGTTAAAATTTCATCATTATAGACCATTTTGGGAACGTTCGACATGTCCGGAGTCATCGTTTTTCATCCGAAAATTGATTTTCTGGACTGTACCAAAAATGATTCAAAATGTCAATTGGATCGTGCCTCATGTTGAATAACCACTTTTTAAACCCTCACAGTGACCAAAATGGCCATTTTTACAGAGTTTTGCTTACTCAAAAGCTTCAATTTTGACCCGTTTCAGGCACAGAAATGACTTTAAACACACTTATTTTAGTTGAAAAAGTCATAATTCACATCCAACAGTCATTTAGAGTCAAAAGATTAAATGTTAAAATTTCATCATAATAGACCATTTTGGGAACGTTCGACATGTCCGGAGTCATCGTTTCTCATTAGAAAATTGATTTTTTGGACTGTACCAAAAATGATTCAAAATGTCAATTGGATTGTGCCTCATGTTGAATAACCACTTTTTAAACCCTCACAGTGACCAAAATTGCCATTTTTACAGAGTTTTGCTTACTCAAAAGCTTCAATTTTGACACGTTTCAGGCACAGAAATGACTTTAAACACACTTATTTTAGTTAAAAAAGTCATAATTCACATCCAACAGTCATTTAGGGTCAAAAGATTAAATGTTAAAATTTCATCATTATAGACCATTTTGGGAACGTTCGACATGTCCGGAGTCATCGTTTTTCATCCGAAAATTGATTTTTTGGACTGTACCAAAAATGATTCAAAATGTCAATTGGATCGTGCCTCATGATGAATAACCACTTTTTAAACCCTCACAGTGACCAAAATTGCAATTTTTACAGAGTTTTGCATACTCAAAAGCTTCAATTTTTACCCGTTTCAGGCACAGAAATGACTTTAAACACACTTATTTTAGTTGAAAAAGTCATAATTCACATCCAACAGTCCTTTGGAGTCAAAAGATTAAATGTTAAAATTTCATCATAATAGACCATTTTGGGAACGTTCGACATGTCCGGAGTCATCGTTTTTCATCCGAAAATTGATTTTTTGGACTGTACCAAAAATGATTCAAAATGTCAATTGGATCGTGCCTCATGTTGAATAACCACTTTTTAAACCCTCACAGTGACCAAAATTGCCATTTTTACAGAGTTTTGCTTACTCAAAAGCTTCAATTTTGACCCGTTTCAGGCACAGAAATGACTTTAAACACACTTATTTTATTTGAAAAAGTCATAATTCACATCCAACAGTCATTTAAAGTCAAAAGATTAAATGTTAAAATTTCATCATTATAGACCATTTTGGGAACGTTCGACATGTCCGGAGTCATCGTTTTTCATCCGAAAATTGATGCTTTGGACTGTACCAAAAATGATTCAAAATGTCAATTGGATCGTGCCTCATGTTGAATAACCACTTTTTAAACCCTCACAGTGACCAAAATTGCCATTTTTACAGAGTTTTGCTTACTCAAAAGCTTCAATTTTGACCCGTTTCAGGCACAGAAATGACTTTAAACACACTTATTTTATTTGAAAAAGTCATAATTCACATCCAACAGTCATTTAAAGTCAAAAGATTAAATGTTAAAATTTCATCATTATAGACCATTTTGGGAACGTTCGACATGTCCGGAGTCATCGTTTTTCATCCGAAAATTGATTTTTTGGACTGTACCAAAAATGATTCAAAATGTCAATTGGATCGTGCCTCATGTTGAATAACCACTTTTTAAACCCTCACAGTGACCAAAATTGCCATTTTTACAGAGTTTTGCTTACTCAAAAGCTTCAATTTTGACCCGTTTCAGGCACAGAAATGACTTTAAACACACTTATTTTATTTGAAAAAGTCATAATTCACATCCAACAGTCATTTAGAGTCAAAAGATTAAATGTTAAAATTTCATCATTATAGACCATTTTGGGAACGTTCGACATGTCCGGAGTCATCGTTTTTCATCCGAAAATTGATTTTTTGGACTGTACCAAAAATGATTCAAAATGTCAATTGGATCGTGCCTCATGTTGAATAACCACTTTTTAAACCCTCACAGTGACCAACATTGCCATTTTTACAGAGTTTTAAATACTCAAAAGCTACAATTTTGACCCGTTTCAGGCACAGAAATGACTTTAAACACACTTATTTTAGTTGAAAAAGTCATAATGCACATCCAACAGTCATTTAGAGTCAAAAGATTAAATGTTAAAATTTCATCATTATAGACCATTTTGGGAACGTTCGACATGTCCGGAGTCATCGTTTTTCATCCGAAAATTGATTTTTTGGACTGTACCAAAAATGATTCAAAATGTCAATTGGATCGTGCCTCATGTTGAATAACCACTTTTTAAACCCTCACAGTGACCAAAATTGCCATTTTTACAGAGTTTTGCTTACTCAAAAGCTTCAATTTTGACCCGTTTCAGGCACAGAAATGACTTTAAACACACTTATTTTAGTTGAAAAAGTCATAATGCACATCCAACAGTCATTTAGAGTCAAAAGATTAAATGTTAAAATTTCATCATTATAGACCATTTTGGGAACGTTCGACATGTCCGGAGTCATCGTTTTTCATCCGAAAATTGATTTTTTGGACTGTACCAAAAATGATTCAAAATGTCAATTGGATCGTGCCTCATGTTGAATAACCACTTTTTAAACCCTCACAGTGACCAAAATTGCCATTTTTACAGAGTTTTGCTTACTCAAAAGCTTCAATTTTGACCCGTTTCAGGCACAGAAATGACTTTAAACACACTTATTTTAGTTGAAAAAGTCATAATGCACATCCAACAGTCATTTAGAGTCAAAAGATTAAATGTTAAAATTTCATCATTATAGACCATTTTGGGAACGTTCGACATGTCCGGAGTCATCGTTTTTCATCCGAAAATTGATTTTTTGGACTGTACCAAAAATGATTCAAAATGTCAATTGGATCGTGCCTCATGTTGAATAACCACTTTTTGAACCCTCACAGTGACCAAAATTGCCATTTTTACAGAGTTTTGCTTACTCAAAAGCTTCAATTTTGACCCGTTTCAGGCACAGAAATGACTTTAAACACACTTATTTTAGTTGAAAAAGTCATAATTCACATCCAACAGTCATTTGGAGTCAAAAGATTAAATGTTAAAATTTCATCATAATAGACCATTTTGGGAACGTTCGACATGTCCGGAGTCATCGTTTTTCATCCGAAAATTGATTTTTTGGACTGTACCAAAAATGATTCAAAATGTCAATTGGATCGTGCCTCATGTTGAATAACCACTTTTTAAACCCTCACAGTGACCAAAATGGCCATTTTTACAGAGTTTTGCTTACTCAAAAGCTTCAATTTTGACCCGTTTCAGGCACGGAAATGACTTTAAACACACTTATTTTAGTTGAAAAAGTCATAATTCACATCCAACAGTCATTTAGAGTCAAAAGATTAAATGTTAAAATTTCATCATTATAGACCATTTTGGGAACGTTCGACATGTCCGGAGTCATCGTTTTTCATCCGAAAATTGATTTTTTGGACTGTACCAAAAATGATCCAAAATGTCAATTGGATCGTGCCTCATGTTGAATAACCACTTTTTAAACCCTCACAGTGACCAACATTGCCATTTTTACAGAGTTTTGCATACTCAAAAGCTACAATTTTGACCCGTTTCAGGCACAGAAATGACTTTAAACCCACTTATTTTAGTTGAAAAAGTCATAATGCACATCCAACAGTCATTTAGAGTCAAAAGATTAAATGTTAAAATTTCATCATTATAGACCATTTTGGGAACGTTCGACATGTCTGGAGTCATCGTTTTTCATCCGAAAATTGATTTTCTGGACTGTACCAAAAATGATTCAAAATGTCAATTGGATCGTGCCTCATGTTGAATAACCACTTTTTAAACCCTCACAGTGACCAAAATGGCCATTTTTACAGAGTTTTGCTTACTCAAAAGCTTCAATTTTGACCCGTTTCAGGCACAGAAATGACTTTAAACACACTTATTTTAGTTGAAAAAGTCATAATTCACATCCAACAGTCATTTAGAGTCAAAAGATTAAATGTTAAAATTTCATCATTATAGACCATTTTGGGAACGTTCGACATGTCCGGAGTCATCGTTTTTCATCCGAAAATTGATTTTTTGGACTGTACCAAAAATGATTCAAAATGTCAATTGGATCGTGCCTCATGTTGAATAACCACTTTTTAAACCCTCACAGTGACCAAAAGTGCAATTTTTACAGAGTTTTGCTTACTCAAAAGCTTCAATTTTGACCCGTTTCAGGCACAGAAATGACTTGAAACACACTTATTTTAGTTGAAAAAGTCATAATTCACATCCAATAGTCATTTAGAGTCAAAAGATTAAATGTTAAAATGTCATCATTATAGACCATTTTGGGAACGTTCGACATGTCCGGAGTCATCGTTTTTCATCCGAAAATTGATTTTCTGGACTGTACCAAAAATGATTCAAAATGTCAATTGGATCGTGTCTCATGTTGAATAACCACTTTTTAAACCCTCACAGTGACCAAAATGGCCATTTTTACAGAGTTTTGCTTACTCAAAAGCTTCAATTTTGACCCGTTTCAGGCACAGAAATGACTTTACACATACTTATTTTAGTTGAAAAAGTCATAATTCACATCCAACAGTCATTTAGAGTCAAAAGATTAAATGTTAAAATTTTATCATAATAGACCATTTTGGGAACGTTCGACATGTCCGGAGTCATCGTTTTTCATCCGAAAATTGATTTTTTGGACTGTACCAAAAATGATTCAAAATGTCAATTGGATCGTGCCTCATGTTGAATAACCACTTTTTAAACCCTCACAGTGACCAAAATTGCCATTTTTACAGAGTTTTGCTTACTCAAAAGCTTCAATTTTGACCCGTTTCAGGCACAGAAATGACTTTAAACACACTTATTTTAGTTGAAAAAGTCATAATGCACATCCAACAGTCATTTAGAGTCAAAAGATTAAATGTTAAAA
Source organism: Lissotriton vulgaris (assembly GCF_964263255.1). Taxonomy (NCBI): domain Eukaryota; kingdom Metazoa; phylum Chordata; class Amphibia; order Caudata; family Salamandridae; genus Lissotriton; species Lissotriton vulgaris. The sequence continues at coordinate 795,476 of NW_028242254.1, forward strand.
TTTCATCATTATAGACCATTTTGGGAACGTTCGACATGTCCGGAGTCATCGTTTTTCATCCGAAAATTGATTTTTTGGACTGTACCAAAAATGATTCAAAATGTCAATTGGATCGTGCCTCATGTTGAATAACCACTTTTTGAACCCTCACAGTGACCAAAATTGCCATTTTTACAGAGTTTTGCTTACTCAAAAGCTTCAATTTTGACCCGTTTCAGGCACAGAAATGACTTTAAACACACTTATTTTAGTTGAAAAAGTCATAATTCACATCCAACAGTCATTTAGAGTCAAAAGATTAAATGTTAAAAATTCATCATAATAGACCATTTTGGGAACGTTCGACATGTCCGGAGTCATCGTTTTTCATCCGAAAATTGATTTTTTGGACTGTACCAAAAATGATTCAAAATGTCAATTGGATCGTGCCTCATGTTGAATAACCACTTTTTAAACCCTCACAGTGACCAAAATTGCCATTTTTACAGAGTTTTGCTTACTCAAAAGCTTCAATTTTGACCCGTTTCAGGCACAGAAATGACTTTAAACACACTTATTTTATTTGAAAAAGTCATAATTCACATCAAACAGTCATTTAGAGTCAAAAGATTAAATGTTAAAATTTCATCATTATAGACCATTTTGGGAACGTTCGACATGTCCGGAGTCATCGTTTTTCATCCGAAAATTGATTTTTTGGACTGTACCAAAAATGATTCAAAATGTCAATTGGATCGTGCCTCATGTTGAATTACCACTTTTTAAACCCTCACAGTGACCAAAATTGCCATTTTTACAGAGTTTTGCATACTCAAAAGCTACAATTTTGACCCGTTGCAGGCACAGAAATGACTTTAAACACACTTATTTTAGTTGAAAAAGTCATAATGCACATCCAACATTCATTTAGAGTCAAAAGATTAAATGTTAAAATTTCATCATTATAGACCATTTTGGGAACGCTCGACATGTCCGGAGTCATCGTTCTTCATCCGATAATTGATTTTTTGGACTGTACCAAAAATGATTCAAAATGTCAATTGGACCGTGCCTCATGTTGAATAACCACTTTTTAAACCCTCACAGTGACCAAAATTTCCATTTTTACAGAGTTTTGCATACTCAAAAGCTACAATTTTGACCCATTTCAGGCACAGAAATGACTTTAAACACACTTATTTTAGTTGAAAAAGTCATAATGCACATCCAACAGTCATTTAGAGTCAAAAGATTAAATGTTAAAATTTCATCATTATAGACCATTTTGGGAACGTTCGACATGTCCGGAGTCATCGTTTTTCATCCGAAAATTGATTTTCTGGACTGTACCAAAAATGATTCAAAATGTCAATTGGATCGTGCCTCATGTTGAATAACCACTTTTTAAACCCTCACAGTGACCAAAATGGCCATTTTTATAGAGTTTTGCTTACTCAAAAGCTTCAATTTTGACCCGTTTCAGGCACAGAAATGACTTTAAACACACTTATTTTAGTTGAAAAAGTCATAATTCACATCCAACAGTCATTTAGAGTCAAAAGATTAAATGTTAAAATTTCATCATAATAGACCATTTTGGGAACGTTCGACATGTCCGGAGTCATCGTTTCTCATCCGAAAATTGATTTTTTGGACGGTACCAAAAATGATTCAAAATGTCAATTGGATCGTGCCTCATGTTGAATAACCACTTTTTAAACGCTCACAGTGACCAAAATTGCCATTTTTACAGAGTTTTGCTTACTCAAAAGCTTCAATTTTGACCCGTTTCAGGCACATAAATGACTTTAACCCTTTCAATGCTGATGACGAGCTCAGCTCGTCATCACCCAAAGGTGTCGTGTGCTGATGACGAGCTGAGCTCGTCATAGTGCCACTAAAATGGCATTTTCCAGCACAGGGGGGGAAAACGCCCAGCAGCCATGTGGTTAAACACACTTATTTTATTTGAAAAAGTCATAATTCACATCCAACAGTCATTTAGAGTCAAAAGATTAAATGTTAAAATTTCATCATTATAGACCATTTTGGGAACGTTCGACATGTCCGGAGTCATCGTTTTTCATCCGAAAATTGATTTTTTGGACTGTACCAAAAATGATTCAAAATGTCAATTGGATCGTGCCTTATGTTGAAAAACCACTTTTTAAACCCTCACAGTGACCAAAAGTGCAATTTTTACAGAGTTTTGCTTACTCAAAAGCTTCAATTTTGACCCGTTTCAGGCACAGAAATGACTTTAAACACACTTATTTTAGTTTAAAAAGTCATAATTCACATCCAATAGTCATTTAGAGTCAAAAGATTAAATGTTAAAATTTCATCATTATAGACCATTTTGGGAACGTTTGACATGTCCGGAGTCATCGTTTTTCATCCGAAAATTGATTTTCTGGACTGTACCAAAAATGATTCAAAATGTCAATTGGATCGTGCCTCATGTTGAATAACCACTTTTTAAACCCTCACAGTGACCAAAATGGCCATTTTTACAGAGTTTTGCTTACTCAAAAGCTTCAATTTTGACCCGTTTCAGGCACAGAAATGACTTTAAACACACTTATTTTAGTTGAAAAAGTCATAATTCACATCCAACAGTCATTTAGAGTCGAAAGATTAAATGTTAAAATTTCATCATAATAGACCATTTTGGGAACGTTCGACATGTCCGGAGTCATCGTTTTTCATCCGAAAATTGATTTTTTGGACTGTACCAAAAATGATTCAAAATGTCAATTGGATCGTGCCTCATGTTGAATAACCACTTTTTAAACCCTCACAGTGACCAAAATTGCCATTTTTACAGAGTTTTGCTTACTCAAAAGCTTCAATTTTGACCCGTTTCAGGCACAGAAATGACTTTAAACACACTTATTTTATTTGAAAAAGTCATAATTCACATCCAACAGTCATTTAGAGTCAAAAGATTAAATGTTAAAATTTCATCATTATAGACCATTTTGGGAACGTTCGACATGTCCGGAGTCATCGTTTTTCATCCGAAAATTGATTTTTTGGACTGTACCAAAAATGATTCAAAATGTCAATTGGATCGTGCCTCATGTTGAATAACCACTTTTTAAACCCTCACAGTGACCAACATTGCCATTTTTACAGAGTTTTGAATACTCAAAAGCTACAATTTTGACCCGTTTCAGGCACAGAAATGACTTTAAACACACTTATTTTAGTTGAAAAAGTCATAATGCACATCCAACAGTCATTTAGAGTCAAAAGATTAAATGTTAAAATTTCATCATTATAGACCATTTTGGGAACGTTCGACATGTCCGGAGTCATCGTTTTTCATCCGAAAATTGATTTTTTGGACTGTACCAAAAATGATTCAAAATGTCAATTGGATCGTGCCTCATGTTGAATAACCACTTTTTAAACCCTCACAGTGACCAAAATTGCCATTTTTACAGAGTTTTGCTTACTCAAAAGCTTCAATTTTGACCCGTTTCAGGCACAGAAATGACTTTAAACACACTTATTTTAGTTGAAAAAGTCATAATGCACATCCAACAGTCATTTAGAGTCAAAAGATTAAATGTTAAAATGTCATCATTATAGACCATTTTGGGAACGTTCGACATGTCCGGAGTCATCGTTTTTCATCCGAAAATTGATTTTTTGGACTGTACCAAAAATGATTCAAAATGTCAATTGGATCGTGCCTCATGTTGAATAACCACTTTTTAAACCCTCACAGTGACCAAAATTGCCATTTTTACAGAGTTTTGCTTACTCAAAAGCTTCAATTTTGACCCGTTTCAGGCACAGAAATGACTTTAAACACACTTATTTTAGTTGAAAAAGTCATAATGCACATCCAACAGTCATTTAGAGTCAAAAGATTAAATGTTAAAATTTCATCATTATAGACCATTTTGGGAACGTTCGACATGTCCGGAGTCATCGTTTTTCATCCGAAAATTGATTTTTTGGACTGTACCAAAAATGATTCAAAATGTCAATTGGATCGTGCCTCATGTTGAATAACCACTTTTTGAACCCTCACAGTGACCAAAATTGCCATTTTTACAGAGTTTTGCTTACTCAAAAGCTTCAATTTTGACCCGTTTCAGGCACAGAAATGACTTTAAACACACTTATTTTAGTTGAAAAAGTCATAATTCACATCCAACAGTCATTTGGAGTCAAAAGATTAAATGTTAAAATTTCATCATAATAGACCATTTTGGGAACGTTCGACATGTCCGGAGTCATCGTTTTTCATCCGAAAATTGATTTTTTGGACTGTACCAAAAATGATTCAAAATGTCAATTGGATCGTGCCTCATGTTGAATAACCACTTTTTAAACCCTCACAGTGACCAAAATGGCCATTTTTACAGAGTTTTGCTTACTCAAAAGCTTCAATTTTGACCCGTTTCAGGCACGGAAATGACTTTAAACACACTTATTTTAGTTGAAAAAGTCATAATTCACATCCAACAGTCATTTAGAGTCAAAAGATTAAATGTTAAAATTTCATCATTATAGACCATTTTGGGAACGTTCGACATGTCCGGAGTCATCGTTTTTCATCCGAAAATTGATTTTTTGGACTGTACCAAAAATGATCCAAAATGTCAATTGGATCGTGCCTCATGTTGAATAACCACTTTTTAAACCCTCACAGTGACCAACATTGCCATTTTTACAGAGTTTTGCATACTCAAAAGCTACAATTTTGACCCGTTTCAGGCACAGAAATGACTTTAAACCCACTTATTTTAGTTGAAAAAGTCATAATGCACATCCAACAGTCATTTAGAGTCAAAAGATTAAATGTTAAAATTTCATCATTATAGACCATTTTGGGAACGTTCGACATGTCTGGAGTCATCGTTTTTCATCCGAAAATTGATTTTCTGGACTGTACCAAAAATGATTCAAAATGTCAATTGGATCGTGCCTCATGTTGAATAACCACTTTTTAAACCCTCACAGTGACCAAAATGGCCATTTTTACAGAGTTTTGCTTACTCAAAAGCTTCAATTTTGACCCGTTTCAGGCACAGAAATGACTTTAAACACACTTATTTTAGTTGAAAAAGTCATAATTCACATCCAACAGTCATTTAGAGTCAAAAGATTAAATGTTAAAATTTCATCATTATAGACCATTTTGGGAACGTTCGACATGTCCGGAGTCATCGTTTTTCATCCGAAAATTGATTTTTTGGACTGTACCAAAAATGATTCAAAATGTCAATTGGATCGTGCCTCATGTTGAATAACCACTTTTTAAACCCTCACAGTGACCAAAAGTGCAATTTTTACAGAGTTTTGCTTACTCAAAAGCTTCAATTTTGGCCCGTTTCAGGCACAGAAATGACTTGAAACACACTTATTTTAGTTGAAAAAGTCATAATTCACATCCAATAGTCATTTAGAGTCAAAAGATTAAATGTTAAAATGTCATCATTATAGACCATTTTGGGAACGTTCGACATGTCCGGAGTCATCGTTTTTCATCCGAAAATTGATTTTCTGGACTGTACCAAAAATGATTCAAAATGTCAATTGGATCGTGTCTCATGTTGAATAACCACTTTTTAAACCCTCACAGTGACCAAAATGGCCATTTTTACAGAGTTTTGCTTACTCAAAAGCTTCAATTTTGACCCGTTTCAGGCACAGAAATGACTTTACACATACTTATTTTAGTTGAAAAAGTCATAATTCACATCCAACAGTCATTTAGAGTCAAAAGATTAAATGTTAAAATTTTATCATAATAGACCATTTTGGGAACGTTCGACATGTCCGGAGTCATCGTTTTTCATCCGAAAATTGATTTTTTGGACTGTACCAAAAATGATTCAAAATGTCAATTGGATCGTGCCTCATGTTGAATAACCACTTTTTAAACCCTCACAGTGACCAAAATTGCCATTTTTACAGAGTTTTGCTTACTCAAAAGCTTCAATTTTGACCCGTTTCAGGCACAGAAATGACTTTAAACACACTTATTTTAGTTGAAAAAGTCATAATGCACATCCAACAGTCATTTAGAGTCAAAAGATTAAATGTTAAAATTTCATCATTATAGACCATTTTGGGAACGTTCGACATGTCCGGAGTCATCGTTTTTCATCCGAAAATTGATTTTTTGGACTGTACCAAAAATGATTCAAAATGTCAATTGGATCGTGCCTCATGTTGAATAACCACTTTTTGAACCCTCACAGTGACCAAAATTGCCATTTTTACAGAGTTTTGCTTACTCAAAAGCTTCAATTTTGACCCGTTTCAGGCACAGAAATGACTTTAAACACACTTATTTTAGTTGAAAAAGTCATAATTCACATCCAACAGTCATTTAGAGTCAAAAGATTAAATGTTAAAAATTCATCATAATAGACCATTTTGGGAACGTTCGACATGTCCGGAGTCATCGTTTTTCATCCGAAAATTGATTTTTTGGACTGTACCAAAAATGATTCAAAATGTCAATTGGATCGTGCCTCATGTTGAATAACCACTTTTTAAACCCTCACAGTGACCAAAATTGCCATTTTTACAGAGTTTTGCTTACTCAAAAGCTTCAATTTTGACCCGTTTCAGGCACAGAAATGACTTTAAACACACTTATTTTATTTGAAAAAGTCATAATTCACATCAAACAGTCATTTAGAGTCAAAAGATTAAATGTTAAAATTTCATCATTATAGACCATTTTGGGAACGTTCGACATGTCCGGAGTCATCGTTTTTCATCCGAAAATTGATTTTTTGGACTGTACCAAAAATGATTCAAAATGTCAATTGGATCGTGCCTCATGTTGAATTACCACTTTTTAAACCCTCACAGTGACCAAAATTGCCATTTTTACAGAGTTTTGCATACTCAAAAGCTACAATTTTGACCCGTTGCAGGCACAGAAATGACTTTAAACACACTTATTTTAGTTGAAAAAGTCATAATGCACATCCAACATTCATTTAGAGTCAAAAGATTAAATGTTAAAATTTCATCATTATAGACCATTTTGGGAACGCTCGACATGTCCGGAGTCATCGTTCTTCATCCGATAATTGATTTTTTGGACTGTACCAAAAATGATTCAAAATGTCAATTGGACCGTGCCTCATGTTGAATAACCACTTTTTAAACCCTCACAGTGACCAAAATTTCCATTTTTACAGAGTTTTGCATACTCAAAAGCTACAATTTTGACCCATTTCAGGCACAGAAATGACTTTAAACACACTTATTTTAGTTGAAAAAGTCATAATGCACATCCAACAGTCATTTAGAGTCAAAAGATTAAATGTTAAAATTTCATCATTATAGACCATTTTGGGAACGTTCGACATGTCCGGAGTCATCGTTTCTCATCCGAAAATTGATTTTTTGGACGGTACCAAAAATGATTCAAAATGTCAATTGGATCGTGCCTCATGTTGAATAACCACTTTTTAAACGCTCACAGTGACCAAAATTGCCATTTTTACAGAGTTTTGCTTACTCAAAAGCTTCAATTTTGACCCGTTTCAGGCACAGAAATGACTTTAACCCTTTCAATGCTGATGACGAGCTCAGCTCGTCATCACCCAAAGGTGTCGTGTGCTGATGACGAGCTGAGCTCGTCATAGTGCCACTAAAATGGCATTTTCCAGCACAGGGGGGGAAAACGCCCAGCAGCCATGTGGTTAAACACACTTATTTTATTTGAAAAAGTCATAATTCACATCCAACAGTCATTTAGAGTCAAAAGATTAAATGTTAAAATTTCATCATTATAGACCATTTTGGGAACGTTCGACATGTCCGGAGTCATCGTTTTTCATCCGAAAATTGATTTTTTGGACTGTACCAAAAATGATTCAAAATGTCAATTGGATCGTGCCTTATGTTGAATAACCACTTTTTAAACCCTCACAGTGACCAAAAGTGCAATTTTTACAGAGTTTTGCTTACTCAAAAGCTTCAATTTTGACCCGTTTCAGGCACAGAAATGACTTTAAACACACTTATTTTAGTTTAAAAAGTCATAATTCACATCCAATAGTCATTTAGAGTCAAAAGATTAAATGTTAAAATTTCATCATTATAGACCATTTTGGGAACGTTCGACATGTCCGGAGTCATCGTTTTTCATCCGAAAATTGATTTTCTGGACTGTACCAAAAATGATTCAAAATGTCAATTGGATCGTGTCTCATGTTGAATAACCACTTTTTAAACCCTCACAGTGACCAAAATGGCCATTTTTACAGAGTTTTGCTTACTCAAAAGCTTCAATTTTGACCCGTTTCAGGCACAGAAATGACTTTAAACACACTTATTTTAGTTGAAAAAGTCATAATTCACATCCAACAGTCATTTAGAGTCGAAAGATTAAATGTTAAAATTTCATCATAATAGACCATTTTGGGAACGTTCGACATGTCCGGAGTCATCGTTTCTCATTAGAAAATTGATTTTTTAGACTGTACCAAAAATGATTCAAAATGTCAATTGGATTGTGCCTCATGTTGAATAACCACTTTTTAAACCCTCACAGTGACCAAAATTGCCATTTTTACAGAGTTTTGCTTACTCAAAAGCTTCAATTTTGACACGTTTCAGGCACAGAAATGACTTTAAACACACTTATTTTAGTTAAAAAAGTCATAATTCACATCCAACAGTCATTTAGGGTCAAAAGATTAAATGTTAAAATTTCATCATTATAGACCATTTTGGGAACGTTCGACATGTCCGGAGTCATCGTTTTTCATCCGAAAATTGATTTTTTGGACTGTACCAAAAATGATTCAAAATGTCAATTGGATCGTGCCTCATGATGAATAACCACTTTTTAAACCCTCACAGTGACCAAAATTGCAATTTTTACAGAGTTTTGCATACTCAAAAGCTTCAATTTTTACCCGTTTCAGGCACAGAAATGACTTTAAACACACTTATTTTAGTTGAAAAAGTCATAATTCACATCCAACAGTCATTTGGAGTCAAAAGATTAAATGTTAAAATTTCATCATAATGGACCATTTTGGGAACGTTCGACATGTCCGGAGTCATCGTTTTTCATCCGAAAATTGATTTTTTGGACTGTACCAAAAATGATTCAAAATGTCAATTGGATCGTGCCTCATGTTGAATAACCACTTTTTAAACCCTCACAGTGACCAAAATTGCCATTTTTACAGAGTTTTGCTTACTAAAAAGCTTCAATTTTGACCCGTTTCAGGCACAGAAATGACTTTAAACACACTTATTTTATTTGAAAAAGTCATAATTCACATCCAACAGTCATTTAAAGTCAAAAGATTAAATGTTAAAATTTCATCATTATAGACCATTTTGGGAACGTTCGACATGTCCGGAGTCATCGTTTTTCATCCGAAAATTGATGCTTTGGACTGTACCAAAAATGATTCAAAATGTCAATTGGATCGTGCCTCATGTTGAATAACCACTTTTTAAACCCTCACAGTGACCAAAATTGCCATTTTTACAGAGTTTTGCTTACTCAAAAGCTTCAATTTTGACCCGTTTCAGGCACAGAAATGACTTTAAACAAAGTCATAATTCACATCCAACAGTCATTTAGAGTCAAAAGATTAAATGTTAAAATGTCATCATTATAGACCATTTTGGGAACGTTCGACATGTCCGGAGTCATCGTTTTTCATCCGAAAATTGATTTTTTGGACTGTACCAAAAATGATTCAAAATGTCAATTGGATCGTGCCTCATGTTGAATAACCACTTTTTAAACCCTCACAGTGACCAAAATTGCCATTTTTACAGAGTTTTGCTTACTCAAAAGCTTCAATTTTGACCCGTTTCAGGCACAGAAATGACTTTAAACACACTTATTTTAGTTGAAAAAGTCATAATTCACATCCAACAGTCATTTGGAGTCAAAAGATTAAATGTTAAAATTTCATCATAATAGACCATTTTGGGAACGTTCGACATGTCCGGAGTCATCGTTTTTCATCCGAAAATTGATTTTTTGGACTGTACCAAAAATGATTCAAAATGTCAATTGGATCGTGCCTCATGTTGAATAACCACTTTTTAAACCCTCACAGTGACCAAAATTGCCATTTTTACAGAGTTTTGCTTACTCAAAAGCTTCAATTTTGACCCGTTTCAGGCACAGAAATGACTTTAAACACACTTATTTTATTTGAAAAAGTCATAATTCACATCCAACAGTCATTTAAAGTCAAAAGATTAAATGTTAAAAGTTCATCATTATAGACCATTTTGGGAACGTTCGACATGTCCGGAGTCATCGTTTTTCATCCGAAAATTGATTTTTTGGACTGTACCAAAAATGATTCAAAATGTCAATTGGATCGTGCCTCATGTTGAATAACCACTTTTTAAACCCTCACAGTGACCAAAATTGCCATTTTTACAGAGTTTTGCTTACTCAAAAGCTTCAATTTTGACCCGTTTCAGGCACAGAAATGACTTTAAACACACTTATTTTATTTGAAAAAGTCATAATTCACATCCAACAGTCATTTAGAGTCAAAAGATTAAATGTTAAAATTTCATCATTATAGACCATTTTGGGAACGTTCGACATGTCCGGAGTCATCGTTTTTCATCCGAAAATTGATTTTTTGGACTGTACCAAAAATGATTCAAAATGTCAATTGGATCGTGCCTCATGTTGAATAACCACTTTTTAAACCCTCACAGTGACCAACATTGCCATTTTTACAGAGTTTTGCATACTCAAAAGCTACAATTTTGACCCGTTTCAGGCACAGAAATGACTTTAAACACACTTATTTTAGTTGAAAAAGTCATAATGCACATCCAACAGTCATTTAGAGTCAAAAGATTAAATGTTAAAATTTCATCATTATAGACCATTTTGGGAACGTTCGACATGTCCGGAGTCATCGTTTTTCATCCGAAAATTGATTTTTTGGACTGTACCAAAAATGATTCAAAATGTCAATTGGATCGTGCCTCATGTTGAATAACCACTTTTTAAACCCTCACAGTGACCAAAATTGCCATTTTTACAGAGTTTTGCTTACTCAAAAGCTTCAATTTTGACCCGTTTCAGGCACAGAAATGACTTTAAACACACTTATTTTAGTTGAAAAAGTCATAATGCACATCCAACAGTCATTTAGAGTCAAAAGATTAAATGTTAAAATTTCATCATTATAGACCATTTTGGGAACGTTCGACATGTCCGGAGTCATCGTTTTTCATCCGAAAATTGATTTTTTGGACTGTACCAAAAATGATTCAAAATGTCAATTGGATCGTGCCTCATGTTGAATAACCACTTTTTAAACCCTCACAGTGACCAAAATTGCCATTTTTACAGAGTTTTGCTTACTCAAAAGCTTTAATTTTGACCCGTTTCAGGCACAGAAATGACTTTAAACACACTTATTTTAGTTGAAAAAGTCATAATGCACATCCAACAGTCATTTAGAGTCAAAAGATTAAATGTTAAAATTTCATCATTATAGACCATTTTGGGAACGTTCGACATGTCCGGAGTCATCGTTTTTCATCCGAAAATTGATTTTTTGGACTGTACCAAAAATGATTCAAAATGTCAATTGGATCGTGCCTCATGTTGAATAACCACTTTTTGAACCCTCACAGTGACCAAAATTGCCATTTTTACAGAGTTTTGCTTACTCAAAAGCTTCAATTTTGACCCGTTTCAGGCACAGAAATGACTTTAAACACACTTATTTTAGTTGAAAAAGTCATAATTCACATCCAACAGTCATTTGGAGTCAAAAGATTAAATGTTAAAATTTCATCATAATAGACCATTTTGGGAACGTTCGACATGTCCGGAGTCATCGTTTTTCATCCGAAAATTGATTTTTTGGACTGTACCAAAAATGATTCAAAATGTCAATTGGATCGTGCCTCATGTTGAATAACCACTTTTTAAACCCTCACAGTGACCAACATTGCCATTTTTACAGAGTTTTGCATACTCAAAAGCTACAATTTTGACCCGTTTCAGGCACAGAAATGACTTTAAACCCACTTATTTTAGTTGAAAAAGTCATAATGCACATCCAACAGTCATTTAGAGTCAAAAGATTAAATGTTAAAATTTCATCATTATAGACCATTTTGGGAACGTTCGACATGTCTGGAGTCATCGTTTTTCATCCGAAAATTGATTTTCTGGACTGTACCAAAAATGATTCAAAATGTCAATTGGATCGTGCCTCATGTTGAATAACCACTTTTTAAACCCTCACAGTGACCAAAATGGCCATTTTTACAGAGTTTTGCTTACTCAAAAGCTTCAATTTTGACCCGTTTCAGGCACAGAAATGACTTTAAACACACTTATTTTAGTTGAAAAAGTCATAATTCACATCCAACAGTCATTTAGAGTCAAAAGATTAAATGTTAAAATTTCATCATTATAGACCATTTTGGGAACGTTCGACATGTCCGGAGTCATCGTTTTTCATCCGAAAATTGATTTTTTGGACTGTACCAAAAATGATTCAAAATGTCAATTGGATCGTGCCTCATGTTGAATAACCACTTTTTAAACCCTCACAGTGACCAAAAGTGCAATTTTTACAGAGTTTTGCTTACTCAAAAGCTTCAATTTTGACCCGTTTCAGGCACAGAAATGACTTTAAACACACTTATTTTAGTTGAAAAAGTCATAATTCACATCCAATAGTCATTTAGAGTCAAAAGATTAAATGTTAAAATGTCATCATTATAGACCATTTTGGGAACGTTCGACATGTCCGGAGTCATCGTTTTTCATCCGAAAATTGATTTTCTGGACTGTACCAAAAATGATTCAAAATGTCAATTGGATCGTGTCTCATGTTGAATAACCACTTTTTAAACCCTCACAGTGACCAAAATGGCCATTTTTACAGAGTTTTGCTTACTCAAAAGCTTCAATTTTGACCCGTTTCAGGCACAGAAATGACTTTACACATACTTATTTTAGTTGAAAAAGTCATAATTCACATCCAACAGTCATTTAGAGTCAAAAGATTAAATGTTAAAATTTTATCATAATAGACCATTTTGGGAACGTTCGACATGTCCGGAGTCATCGTTTTTCATCCGAAAATTGATTTTTTGGACTGTACCAAAAATGATTCAAAATGTCAATTGGATCGTGCCTCATGTTGAATAACCACTTTTTAAACCCTCACAGTGACCAAAATTGCCATTTTTACAGAGTTTTGCTTACTCAAAAGCTTCAATTTTGACCCGTTTCAGGCACAGAAATGACTTTAAACACACTTATTTTAGTTGAAAAAGTCATAATGCACATCCAACAGTCATTTAGAGTCAAAAGATTAAATGTTAAAATTTCATCATTATAGACCATTTTGGGAACGTTCGACATGTCCGGAGTCATCGTTTTTCATCCGAAAATTGATTTTTTGGACTGTACCAAAAATGATTCAAAATGTCAATTGGATCGTGCCTCATGTTGAATAACCACTTTTTGAACCCTCACAGTGACCAAAATTGCCATTTTTACAGAGTTTTGCTTACTCAAAAGCTTCAATTTTGACCCGTTTCAGGCACAGAAATGACTTTAAACACACTTATTTTAGTTGAAAAAGTCATAATTCACATCCAACAGTCATTTGGAGTCAAAAGATTAAATGTTAAAATTTCATCATAATAGACCATTTTGGGAACGTTCGACATGTCCGGAGTCATCGTTTTTCATCCGAAAATTGATTTTTTGGACTGTACCAAAAATGATTCAAAATGTCAATTGGATCGTGCCTCATGTTGAATAACCACTTTTTAAACCCTCACAGTGACCAAAATGGCCATTTTTACAGAGTTTTGCTTACTCAAAAGCTTCGATTTTGACCCGTTTCAGGCACGGAAATGACTTTAAACACACTTATTTTAGTTGAAAAAGTCATAATTCACATCCAACAGTCATTTAGAGTCAAAAGATTAAATGTTAAAATTTCATCATTATAGACCATTTTGGGAACGTTCGACATGTCCGGAGTCATCGTTTTTCATCCGAAAATTGATTTTTTGGACTGTACCAAAAATGATTCAAAATGTCAATTGGATCGTGCCTCATGTTGAATAACCACTTTTTAAACCCTCACAGTGACCAACATTGCCATTTTTACAGAGTTTTGCATACTCAAAAGCTACAATTTTGACCCGTTTCAGGCACAGAAATGACTTTAAACCCACTTATTTTAGTTGAAAAAGTCATAATGCACATCCAACAGTCATTTAGAGTCAAAAGATTAAATGTTAAAATTTCATCATTATAGACCATTTTGGGAACGTTCGACATGTCCGGAGTCATCGTTTTTCATCCGAAAATTGATTTTTTGGACTGTACCAAAAATGATTCAAAATGTCAATTGGATCGTGCCTCATGTTGAATAACCACTTTTTAAACCCTCACAGTGACCAAAATTGCCATTTTTACAGAGTTTTGCTTACTCAAAAGCTTCAATTTTGACCCGTTTCAGGCACAGAAATGACTTTAAACACACTTATTTCATTTGAAAAAGTCATAATTCACATCCAACAGTCATTTAGAGTCAAAAGATTAAATGTTAAAATTTCATCATTATAGACCATTTTGGGACCGTTCGACATGTCCGGAGTCCTCGTTTTTCATCCGAAAATTGATTTTTTGGACTGTACCAAAAATGATTCAAAATGTCAATTGGATCGTGCCTCATGTTGAATAACCACTTTTTAAACCCTCACAGTGACCAAAATTGCCATTTTTACAGAGTTTTGCTTACTCAAAAGCTTCAATTTTGACCCGTTTCAGGCACAGAAATGACTTTAAACACACTTATTTTAGTTGAAAAAGTCATAATTCACATCCAACAGTCATTTGGAGTCAAAAGATTAAATGTTAAAATTTCATCATAATAGACCATTTTGGGAACGTTCGACATGTCCGGAGTCATCGTTTTTCATCCGAAAATGGATTTTTTGGACTGTACCAAAAATGATTCAAAATGTCAATTGGATCGTGCCTCATGTTGAATAACCACTTTTTAAACCCTCACAGTGACCAAAATGGCCATTTTTACAGAGTTTTGCTTACTCAAAAGCTTCAATTTTGACCCGTTTCAGGCACGGAAATGACTTTAAACACACTTATTTTATTTGAAAAAGTCATAATTCACATCCAACAGTCATTTAGAGTCAAAATATTAAATGTTAAAATTTCATCATTATAGACCATTTTGGGAACGTTCGACATGTCCGGAGTCATCGTTTTTCATCCGAAAATTGATTTTTTGGACTGTACCAAAAATTATTCAAAATGTCAATTGGATCGTGCCTCATGTTGAATAACCACTTTTTAAACCCTCACAGTGACCAACATTGCCATTTTTACAGAGTTTTGCATACTCAAAAGCTACAATTTTGACCCGTTTCAGGCACAGAAATGACTTTAAACACACTTATTTTAGTTTAAAAAGTCATAATTCGCATCCAATAGTCATTTAGAGTCAAAAGATTAAATGTTAAAATTTCATCATTATAGACCATTCTGGGAACGTTCGACATGTCCGGAGTCATCGTTTTTCATCCGAAAATTGATTTTCTGGACTGTACCAAAAATGATTCAAAATGTCAATCGGATCGTGCCTCATGTTGAATAACCACTTTTTAAACCCTCACAGTGACCAAAATGGCCATTTTTACAGAGTTTTGCTTACTCAAAAGCTTCAATTTTGACCCGTTTCAGGCACAGAAATGACTTTAAACACACTTATTTTAGTTGAAAAAGTCATAATTCACATCCAACAGTCATTTAGAGTCAAAAGATTAAATGTTAAAATTTCATCATAATAGACCATTTTGGGAACGTTCGACATGTCCGGAGTCATCGTTTCTCATCCGAAAATTGATTTTTTGGACTGTACCAAAAATGATTCAAAATGTCAATTGGATTGTGCCTCATGTTGAATAACCACTTTTTAAACCCTCACAGTGACCAAAATTGCCATTTTTACAGAGTTTTGCTTACTCAAAAGCTTCAATTTTGACACGTTTCAGGCACGGAAATGACTTTAAACACACTTATTTTAGTTGAAAAAGTCATAATGCACATCCAACAGTCATTTAGAGTCAAAAGATTAAATGTTAAAATGTCATCATTATAGACCATTTTGGGAACGTTCGACATGTCCGGAGTCATCGTTTTTCATCCGAAAATTGATTTTTTGGACTGTACCAAAAATGATTCAAAATGTCAATTGAATCGTGCCTCATGTTGAATAACCACTTTTTAAACCCTCACAGTGACCAAAATTGCCATTTTTACAGAATTTTGCTTACTCAAAAGCTTCAATTTTGACCCGTTTCAGGCACAGAAATGACTTTAAACACACTTATTTTAGTTGAAAAAGTCATAATTCACATCCAACAGTCATTTGGAGTCAAAAGATTAAATGTTAAAATTTCATCATAATAGACCATTTTGGGAACGTTCGACATGTCCGGAATCATCGTTTTTCATCCGAACATTGATTTTTTGGACTGTACCAAAAATGATTCAAAATGTCAATTGGATCGTGCCTCATGTTGAATAACCACTTTTTAAACCCTCACAGTGACCAAAATGGCCATTTTTACAGAGTTTTGCTTACTCAAAAGCTTCAATTTTGACCCGTTTCAGGCACGGAAATGACTTTAAACACACTTATTTTATTTGAAAAAGTCATAATTCACATCCAACAGTCATTTAGAGTCAAAAGATTAAATGTTAAAATTTCGTCATTATAGACCATTTTGGGAACGTTCGACATGTCCGGAGTCATCGTTTTTCATCCGAAAATTGATTTTTTGGACTGTACCAAAAATAATTCAAAATGTCAATTGGATCGTGCCTCATGTTGAATAACCACTTTTTAAACCCTCACAGTGACCAAAATTGCCATTTTTACAGAGTTTTGCTTACTCAAAAGCTTCAATTTTGACCCGTTTCAGGCACAAAAATGACTTTAACCCCTTCAGCGCTAATGACAAGGGTAACTCGTCATGGAGTTTCCATTGATTTCAATGGAAATTACATTGAAGCAGCAGAAGAAGCATAGCATCCAAGTGGTTAAACACACTTATTTTAGTTGAAAAAGTCATAATGCACATCCAACAGTCATTTAGAGTCAAAAGATTAAATGTTAAAATGTCATCATTATAGACCATTTTGGGAACGTTCGACATGTCCGGAGTCATCGTTTTTCATCTGAAAATTGATTTTTTGGACTGTACCAAAAATGATTCAAAATGTCAATTGGATCGTGCCTCATGTTGAATAACCACTTTTTAAACCCTCACAGTGACCAAAATTGCCATTTTTACAGAGTTTTGCTTACTCAAAAGCTTCAATTTTGACCCGTTTCAGGCACAGAAATGACTTTAAACACACTTATTTTATTTGAAAAAGTCATAATTCACACCCAACAGTCATTTACAGTCAAAAGATTAAATGTTAAAATTTCATCATTATAGACCATTTTGGGAACGTTCGACATGTCCGGAGTCATCATTTTTCATCCGAAAATTGATTTTCTGGACTGTACCAAAAATGATTCAAAATGTCAATTGGATCGTGCCTCATGTTGAATAACCACTTTTTAAACCCTCACAGTGACCAAAATGGCCATTTTTACAGAGTTTTGCTTACTCAAAAGCTTCAATTTTGACCCGTTTCAGGCACAGAAATGACTTCAAACACACTTATTTTAGTTGAAAAAGTCATAATTCACATCCAACAGTCATTTAGAGTCAAAAGATGAAATGTTAAAATTTCATCATAATAGACTATTTTGGGAACGTTCGACATGTCCGGAGTCATCGTTTCTCATCCGAAAATTGATTTTTTGGACTGTACCAAAAATGATTCAAAATGTCAATTGGATTGTGCCTCATGTTGAATAACCACTTTTTAAACCCTCACAGTGACCAAAATTGCCATTTTTACAGAGTTTTGCTTACTCAAAAGCTTCAATTTTGACACGTTTCAGGCACAGAAATGACTTTAAACACACTTATTTTAGTTTAAAAAGTCATAATTCACATCCAACAGTCATTTAGGGTCAAAAGATTAAATGTTAAAATTTCATCATTATAGACCATTTTGGGAACGTTCGACATGTCCGGAGTCATCGTTTTTCATCCGAAAATTGATTTTTTGGACTGTACCAAAAATGATTCAAAATGTCAATTGGATCGTGCCTCATGTTGAATAACCACTTTTTAAACCCTCACAGTGACCAAAATTGCAATTTTTACAGAGTTTTGCATACTCAAAAGCTGCAATTTTGACCCGTTTCAGGCACAGAAATGACTTTAAACACACTTATTTTAGTTGAAAAAGTCATAATGCACATCCAACAGTCATTTAGAGTCAAAAGATTAAATGTTAAAATGTCATCATTATAGACCATTTTGGGAACGTTCGACATGTCCGGAGTCATCGTTTTTCATCCGAAAATTGATTTTTTGGACTGTACCAAAAATGATTCAAAATGTCAATTGGATCGTGCCTCATGTTGAATAACCACTTTTTAAACCCTCACAGTGACCAAAATTGCCATTTTTACAGAGTTTTGCTTACTCAAAAGCTTCAATTTTGACCCGTTTCAGGCACAGAAATGACTTTACCCTTCAGCGCTAATGACAAGGGTAACTCGTCATGGAGTTTCCATTGATTTCAATGGAAATTACATTGAAGCAGCAGAAGAAGCATAGCATCCAAGTGGTTAAACACACTTATTTTATTTGAAAAAGTCATAATTCACATCCAACAGTCATTTAGAGTCAAAAGATTAAATGTTAAAATTTCATCATTATAGACCATTTTGGGAACGTTCGACATGTCCGGAGTCATCGTTTTTCATCCGAAAATTGATTTTTTGGACTGTACCAAAAATGATTCAAAATGTCAATTGGATCGTGCCTCATGTTGAATAACCACTTTTTAAACCCTCACAGTGACCAAAATTGCAATTTTTGCAGAGTTTTGCATACTCAAAAGCTGCAATTTTGACCCGTTTCAGGCACAGAAATGACTTTAAACACACTTATTTTAGTTGAAAAAGTCATAATGCACATCCAACAGTCATTTAGAGTCAAAAGATTAAATGTTAAAATGTCATCATTATAGACCATTTTGGGAACGTTCGACATGTCCGGAGTCATCGTTTTTCATCCGAAAATTGATTTTTTGGACTGTACCAAAAATGATTCAAAATGTCAATTGGATCGTGCCTCATGTTGAATAACCACTTTTTAAACCCTTACAGTGACCAAAATTGCCATTTTTACCGAGTTTTGCTTACTCAAAAGCTTCAATTTTGACCCGTTTCAGGCACAGAAATGACTTTAAACACACTTATTTTAGTTGAAAAATTCATAATTCACATCCAACAGTCATTTGGAGTCAAAAGATTAAATGTTAAAATTTCATCATAATAGACCATTTTGGGAATGTTCGACATGTCCTGAGTCATCGTTTTTCATCCGAAAATTGATTTTTTGGACTGTACCAAAAATGATTCCAAATGTCAATTGGATCGTGCCTCATGTTGAATAACCACTTTTTAAACCCTCACAGTGACCAAAATTGCCATTTTTACAGAGTTTTGCATACTCAAAAGCTACAATTTTGACCCGTTTCAGGCACAGAAATGACTTTAAACACACTTATTTTAGTTTAAAAAGTCATAATTCACATCCAATAGTCATTTAGTGTCAAAAGATTAAATGTTAAAATTTCATCATTATAGACCATTTTGGGAACGTTCGACATGTCCGGAGTCATCGTTTTTCATCCGAAAATTGATTTTCTGGACTGTACCAAAAATGATTCAAAATGTCAATTGGATCGTGCCTCATGTTGAATAACCACTTTTTAAACCCTCACAGTGACCAAAATTGCCATTTTTACAGAGTTTTGCTTACTCAAAAGCTTCAATTTTGACCCGTTTCAGGCACAGAAATGACTTTAAACACACTTATTTTATTTGAAAAAGTCATAATTCACATCCAACAGTCATTTAGAGTCAAAAGATTAAATGTTAAAATTTCATCATTATAGACCATTTTGGGAACGTTCGACATGTCCGGAGTCATCGTTTTTCATCCGAAAATTGATTTTTTGGACTGTACCAAAAATGATTCAAAATGTCAATTGGATCGTGCCTCATGTTGAATAACCACTTTTTAAACCCTCACAGTGACCAAAATTGCCATTTTTACAGAGTTTTGCTTACTCAAAAGCTTCAATTTTGACCCGTTTCAGGCACAGAAATGACTTTAAACACACTTATTTTATTTGAAAAAGTCATAATTCACATCAAACAGTCATTTAGAGTCAAAAGATTAAATGTTAAAATTTCATCATTATAGACCATTTTGGGAACGTTCGACATGTCCGGAGTCATCGTTTTTCATCCGAAAATTGATTTTTTGGACTGTACCAAAAATGATTCAAAATGTCAATTGGATCGTGCCTCATGTTGAATTACCACTTTTTAAACCCTCACAGTGACCAAAATTGCCATTTTTACAGAGTTTTGCATACTCAAAAGCTACAATTTTGACCCGTTGCAGGCACAGAAATGACTTTAAACACACTTATTTTAGTTGAAAAAGTCATAATGCACATCCAACATTCATTTAGAGTCAAAAGATTAAATGTTAAAATTTCATCATTATAGACCATTTTGGGAACGCTCGACATGTCCGGAGTCATCGTTCTTCATCCGATAATTGATTTTTTGGACTGTACCAAAAATGATTCAAAATGTCAATTGGACCGTGCCTCATGTTGAATAACCACTTTTTAAACCCTCACAGTGACCAAAATTTCCATTTTTACAGAGTTTTGCATACTCAAAAGCTGCAATTTTGACCCATTTCAGGCACAGAAATGACTTTAAACACACTTATTTTAGTTGAAAAAGTCATAATGCACATCCAACAGTCATTTAGAGTCAAAAGATTAAATGTTAAAATTTCATCATTATAGACCATTTTGGGAACGTTCGACATGTCCGGAGTCATCGTTTTTCATCCGAAAATTGATTTTCTGGACTGTACCAAAAATGATTCAAAATGTCAATTGGATCGTGCCTCATGTTGAATAACCACTTTTTAAACCCTCACAGTGACCAAAATGGCCATTTTTATAGAGTTTTGCTTACTCAAAAGCTTCAATTTTGACCCGTTTCAGGCACAGAAATGACTTTAAACACACTTATTTTAGTTGAAAAAGTCATAATTCACATCCAACAGTCATTTAGAGTCAAAAGATTAAATGTTAAAATTTCATCATAATAGACCATTTTGGGAACGTTCGACATGTCCGGAGTCATCGTTTCTCATCCGAAAATTGATTTTTTGGACGGTACCAAAAATGATTCAAAATGTCAATTGGATCGTGCCTCATGTTGAATAACCACTTTTTAAACGCTCACAGTGACCAAAATTGCCATTTTTACAGAGTTTTGCTTACTCAAAAGCTTCAATTTTGACCCGTTTCAGGCACAGAAATGACTTTAACCCTTTCAATGCTGATGACGAGCTCAGCTCGTCATCACCCAAAGGTGTCGTGTGCTGATGACGAGCTGAGCTCGTCATAGTGCCACTAAAATGGCATTTTCCAGCACAGGGGGGGAAAACGCCCAGCAGCCATGTGGTTAAACACACTTATTTTATTTGAAAAAGTCATAATTCACATCCAACAGTCATTTAGAGTCAAAAGATTAAATGTTAAAATTTCATCATTATAGACCATTTTGGGAACGTTCGACATGTCCGGAGTCATCGTTTTTCATCCGAAAATTGATTTTTTGGACTGTACCAAAAATGATTCAAAATGTCAATTGGATCGTGCCTTATGTTGAATAACCACTTTTTAAACCCTCACAGTGACCAAAAGTGCAATTTTTACAGAGTTTTGCTTACTCAAAAGCTTCAATTTTGACCCGTTTCAGGCACAGAAATGACTTTAAACACACTTATTTTAGTTTAAAAAGTCATAATTCACATCCAATAGTCATTTAGAGTCAAAAGATTAAATGTTAAAATTTCATCATTATAGACCATTTTGGGAACGTTCGACATGTCCGGAGTCATCGTTTTTCATCCGAAAATTGATTTTCTGGACTGTACCAAAAATGATTCAAAATGTCAATTGGATCGTGCCTCATGTTGAATAACCACTTTTTAAACCCTCACAGTGACCAAAATGGCCATTTTTACAGAGTTTTGCTTACTCAAAAGCTTCAATTTTGACCCGTTTCAGGCACAGAAATGACTTTAAACACACTTATTTTAGTTGAAAAAGTCATAATTCACATCCAACAGTCATTTAGAGTCAAAAGATTAAATGTTAAAATGTCATCATAATAGACCATTTTGGGAACGTTCGACATGTCCGGAGTCATCGTTTCTCATTAGAAAATTGATTTTTTGGACTGTACCAAAAATGATTCAAAATGTCAATTGGATTGTGCCTCATGTTGAATAACCACTTTTTAAACCCTCACAGTGACCAAAATTGCCATTTTTACAGAGTTTTGCTTACTCAAAAGCTTCAATTTTGACACGTTTCAGGCACAGAAATGACTTTAAACACACTTATTTTAGTTAAAAAAGTCATAATTCACATCCAACAGTCATTTAGGGTCAAAAGATTAAATGTTAAAATTTCATCATTATAGACCATTTTGGGAACGTTCGACATGTCCGGAGTCATCGTTTTTCATCCGAAAATTGATTTTTTGGACTGTACCAAAAATGATTCAAAATGTCAATTGGATCGTGCCTCATGATGAATAACCACTTTTTAAACCCTCACAGTGACCAAAATTGCAATTTTTACAGAGTTTTGCATACTCAAAAGCTTCAATTTTTACCCGTTTCAGGCACAGAAATGACTTTAAACACACTTATTTTAGTTGAAAAAGTCATAATTCACATCCAACAGTCATTTGGAGTCAAAAGATTAAATGTTAAAATTTCATCATAATAGACCATTTTGGGAACGTTCGACATGTCCGGAGTCATCGTTTTTCATCCGAAAATTGATTTTTTGGACTGTACCAAAAATGATTCAAAATGTCAATTGGATCGTGCCTCATGTTGAATAACCACTTTTTAAACCCTCACAGTGACCAAAATTGCCATTTTTACAGAGTTTTGCTTACTCAAAAGCTTCAATTTTGACCCGTTTCAGGCACAGAAATGACTTTAAACACACTTATTTTATTTGAAAAAGTCATAATTCACATCCAACAGTCATTTAAAGTCAAAAGATTAAATGTTAAAATTTCATCATTATAGACCATTTTGGGAACGTTCGACATGTCCGGAGTCATCGTTTTTCATGCGAAAATTGATGCTTTGGACTGTACCAAAAATGATTCAAAATGTCAATTGGATCGTGCCTCATGTTGAATAACCACTTTTTAAACCCTCACAGTGACCAAAATTGCCATTTTTACAGAGTTTTGCTTACTCAAAAGCTTCAATTTTGACCCGTTTCAGGCACAGAAATGACTTTAAACACACTTATTTTATTTGAAAAAGTCATAATTCACATCCAACAGTCATTTAGAGTCAAAAGATTAAATGTTAAAATGTCATCATTATAGACCATTTTGGGAACGTTCGACATGTCCGGAGTCATCGTTTTTCATCCGAAAATTGATTTTTTGGACTGTACCAAAAATGATTCAAAATGTCAATTGGATCGTGCCTCATGTTGAATAACCACTTTTTAAACCCTCACAGTGACCAAAATTGCCATTTTTACAGAGTTTTGCTTACTCAAAAGCTTCAATTTTGACCCGTTTCAGGCACAGAAATGACTTTAAACACACTTATTTTATTTGAAAAAGTCATAATTCACATCCAACAGTCATTTAGAGTCAAAAGATTAAATGTTAAAATGTCATCATTATAGACCATTTTGGGAACGTTCGACATGTCCGGAGTCATCGTTTTTCATCCGAAAATTGATTTTTTGGACTGTACCAAAAATGATTCAAAATGTCAATTGGATCGTGCCTCATGTTGAATAACCACTTTTTAAACCCTCACAGTGACCAAAATTGCCATTTTTACAGAGTTTTGCTTACTCAAAAGCTTCAATTTTGACCCGTTTCAGGCACAGAAATGACTTTAAACACACTTATTTTAGTTGAAAAAGTCATAATTCACATCCAACAGTCATTTGGAGTCAAAAGATTAAATGTTAAAATTTCATCATAATAGACCATTTTGGGAACGTTCGACATGTCCGGAGTCATCGTTTTTCATCCGAAAATTGATTTTTTGGACTGTACCAAAAATGATTCAAAATGTCAATTGGATCGTGCCTCATGTTGAATAACCACTTTTTAAACCCTCACAGTGACCAAAATTGCCATTTTTACAGAGTTTTGCTTACTCAAAAGCTTCAATTTTGACCCGTTTCAGGCACAGAAATGACTTTAAACACACTTATTTTATTTGAAAAAGTCATAATTCACATCCAACAGTCATTTAGAGTCAAAAGATTAAATGTTAAAATTTCATCATTATAGACCATTTTGGGAACGTTCGACATGTCCGGAGTCATCGTTTTTCATCCGAAAATTGATTTTTTGGACTGTACCAAAAATGATTCAAAATGTCAATTGGATCGTGCCTCATGTTGAATAACCACTTTTTAAACCCTCACAGTGACCAACATTGCCATTTTTACAGAGTTTTGCATACTCAAAAGCTACAATTTTGACCCGTTTCAGGCACAGAAATGACTTTAAACACACTTATTTTAGTTGAAAAAGTCATAATGCACATCCAACAGTCATTTAGAGTCAAAAGATTAAATGTTAAAATTTCATCATTATAGACCATTTTGGGAACGTTCGACATGTCCGGAGTCATCGTTTTTCATCCGAAAATTGATTTTTTGGACTGTACCAAAAATGATTCAAAATGTCAATTGGATCGTGCCTCATGTTGAATAACCACTTTTTAAACCCTCACAGTGACCAAAATTGCCATTTTTACAGAGTTTTGCTTACTCAAAAGCTTCAATTTTGACCCGATTCAGGCACAGAAATGACTTTAAACACACTTATTTTAGTTGAAAAAGTCATAATGCACATCCAACAGTCATTTAGAGTCAAAAGATTAAATGTTAAAATTTCATCAGTATAGACCATTTTGGGAACGTTCGACATGTCCGGAGTCATCGTTTTTCATCCGAAAATTGATTTTTTGGACTGTACCAAAAATGATTCAAAATGTCAATTGGATCGTGCCTCATGTTGAATAACCACTTTTTAAACCCTCACAGTGACCAAAATTGCCATTTTTACAGAGTTTTGCTTACTCAAAAGCTTCAATTTTGACCCGTTTCAGGCACAGAAATGACTTTAAACACACTTATTTTAGTTGAAAAAGTCATAATGCACATCCAACAGTCATTTAGAGTCAAAAGATTAAATGTTAAAATTTCATCATTATAGACCATTTTGGGAACGTTCGACATGTCCGGAGTCATCGTTTTTCATCCGAAAATTGATTTTTTGGACTGTACCAAAAATGATTCAAAATGTCAATTGGATCGTGCCTCATGTTGAATAACCACTTTTTGAACCCTCACAGTGACCAAAATTGCCATTTTTACAGAGTTTTGCTTACTCAAAAGCTTCAATTTTGACCCGTTTCAGGCACAGAAATGACTTTAAACACACTTATTTTAGTTGAAAAAGTCATAATTCACATCCAACAGTCATTTGGAGTCAAAAGATTAAATGTTAAAATTTCATCATAATAGACCATTTTGGGAACGTTCGACATGTCCGGAGTCATCGTTTTTCATCCGAAAATTGATTTTTTGGACTGTACCAAAAATGATTCAAAATGTCAATTGGATCGTGCCTCATGTTGAATAACCACTTTTTAAACCCTCACAGTGACCAAAATGGCCATTTTTACAGAGTTTTGCTTACTCAAAAGCTTCAATTTTGACCCGTTTCAGGCACGGAAATGACTTTAAACACACTTATTTTAGTTGAAAAAGTCATAATTCACATCCAACAGTCATTTAGAGTCAAAAGATTAAATGTTAAAATTTCATCATTATAGACCATTTTGGGAACGTTCGACATGTCCGGAGTCATCGTTTTTCATCCGAAAATTGATTTTTTGGACTGTACCAAAAATGATCCAAAATGTCAATTGGATCGTGCCTCATGTTGAATACCCACTTTTTAAACCCTCACAGTGACCAACATTGCCATTTTTACAGAGTTTTGCATACTCAAAAGCTACAATTTTGACCCGTTTCAGGCACAGAAATGACTTTAAACACACTTATTTTAGTTGAAAAAGTCATAATTCACTTCCAACAGTCATTTAGAGTCAAAAGATTAAATGTTAAAATTTCATCATTATAGACCATTTTGGGAACGTTCGACATGTCCGGAGTCATCGTTTTTCATCCGAAAATTGATGCTTTGGACTGTACCAAAAATGATTCAAAATGTCAATTGGATCGTGCCTCATGTTGAATAACCACTTTTTAAACCCTCACAGTGACCAAAATTGCCATTTTTACAGAGTTTTGCTTACTCAAAAGCTTCAATTTTGACCCGTTTCAGGCACAGAAATGACTTTAAACACACTTATTTTATTTGAAAAAGTCATAATTCACATCCAACAGTCATTTAGAGTCAAAAGATTAAATGTTAAAATGTCATCATTATAGACCATTTTGGGAACGTTCGACATGTCCGGAGTCATCGTTTTTCATCCGAAAATTGATTTTTTGGACTGTACCAAAAATGATTCAAAATGTCAATTGGATCGTGCCTCATGTTGAATAACCACTTTTTAAACCCTCACAGTGACCAAAATTGCCATTTTTACAGAGTTTTGCTTACTCAAAAGCTTCAATTTTGACCCGTTTCAGGCACAGAAATGACTTTAAACACACTTATTTTAGTTGAAAAAGTCATAATTCACATCCAACAGTCATTTGGAGTCAAAAGATTAAATGTTAAAATTTCATCATAATAGACCATTTTGGGAACGTTCGACATGTCCGGAGTCATCGTTTTTCATCCGAAAATTGATTTTTTGGACTGTACCAAAAATGATTCAAAATGTCAATTGGATCGTGCCTCATGTTGAATAACCACTTTTTAAACCCTCACAGTGACCAAAATTGCCATTTTTACAGAGTTTTGCTTACTCAAAAGCTTCAATTTTGACCCGTTTCAGGCACAGAAATGACTTTAAACACACTTATTTTATTTGAAAAAGTCATAATTCACATCCAACAGTCATTTAAAGTCAAAAGATTAAATGTTAAAATTTCATCATTATAGACCATTTTGGGAACGTTCGACATGTCCGGAGTCATCGTTTTTCATCCGAAAATTAATTTTTTGGACTGTACCAAAAATGATTCAAAATGTCAATTGGATCGTGCCTCATGTTGAATAACCACTTTTTAAACCCTCACAGTGACCAAAATTGCCATTTTTACAGAGTTTTGCTTACTCAAAAGCTTCAATTTTGACCCGTTTCAGGCACAGAAATGACTTTAAACACACTTATTTTATTTGAAAAAGTCATAATTCACATCCAACAGTCATTTAGAGTCAAAAGATTAAATGTTAAAATTTCATCATTATAGACCATTTTGGGAACGTTCGACATGTCCGGAGTCATCGTTTTTCATCCGAAAATTGATTTTTTGGACTGTACCAAAAATGATTCAAAATGTCAATTGGATCGTGCCTCATGTTGAATAACCACTTTTTAAACCCTCACAGTGACCAACATTGCCATTTTTACAGAGTTTTGCATACTCAAAAGCTACAATTTTGACCCGTTTCAGGCACAGAAATGACTTTAAACACACTTATTTTAGTTGAAAAAGTCATAATGCACATCCAACAGTCATTTAGAGTCAAAAGATTAAATGTTAAAATTTCATCATTATAGACCATTTTGGGAACGTTCGACATGTCCGGAGTCATCGTTTTTCATCCGAAAATTGATTTTTTGGACTGTACCAAAAATGATTCAAAATGTCAATTGGATCGTGCCTCATGTTGAATAACCACTTTTTAAACCCTCACAGTGACCAAAATTGCCATTTTTACAGAGTTTTGCTTACTCAAAAGCTTCAATTTTGACCCGTTTCAGGCACAGAAATGACTTTAAACACACTTATTTTAGTTGAAAAAGTCATAATGCACATCCAACAGTCATTTAGAGTCAAAAGATTAAATGTTAAAATTTCATCATTATAGACCATTTTGGGAACGTTCGACATGTCCGGAGTCATCGTTTTTCATCCGAAAATTGATTTTTTGGACTGTACCAAAAATGATTCAAAATGTCAATTGGATCGTGCCTCATGTTGAATAACCACTTTTTAAACCCTCACAGTGACCAAAATTGCCATTTTTACAGAGTTTTGCTTACTCAAAAGCTTCAATTTTGACCCGTTTCAGGCACAGAAATGACTTTAAACACACTTATTTTAGTTGAAAAAGTCATAATGCACATCCAACAGTCATTTAGAGTCAAAAGATTAAATGTTAAAATTTCATCATTATAGACCATTTTGGGAACGTTCGACATGTCCGGAGTCATCGTTTTTCATCCGAAAATTGATTTTTTGGACTGTACCAAAAATGATTCAAAATGTCAATTGGATCGTGCCTCATGTTGAATAACCACTTTTTGAACCCTCACAGTGACCAAAATTGCCATTTTTACAGAGTTTTGCTTACTCAAAAGCTTCAATTTTGACCCGTTTCAGGCACAGAAATGACTTTAAACACACTTATTTTAGTTGAAAAAGTCATAATTCACATCCAACAGTCATTTGGAGTCAAAAGATTAAATGTTAAAATTTCATCATAATAGACCATTTTGGGAACGTTCGACATGTCCGGAGTCATCGTTTTTCATCCGAAAATTGATTTTTTGGACTGTACCAAAAATGATTCAAAATGTCAATTGGATCGTGCCTCATGTTGAATAACCACTTTTTAAACCCTCACAGTGACCAAAATGGCCATTTTTACAGAGTTTTGCTTACTCAAAAGCTTCAATTTTGACCCGTTTCAGGCACGGAAATGACTTTAAACACACTTATTTTAGTTGAAAAAGTCATAATTCACATCCAACAGTCATTTAGAGTCAAAAGATTAAATGTTAAAATTTCATCATTATAGACCATTTTGGGAACGTTCGACATGTCTGGAGTCATCGTTTTTCATCCGAAAATTGATTTTCTGGACTGTACCAAAAATGATTCAAAATGTCAATTGGATCGTGCCTCATGTTGAATAACCACTTTTTAAACCCTCACAGTGACCAAAATGGCCATTTTTACAGAGTTTTGCTTACTCAAAAGCTTCAATTTTGACCCGTTTCAGGCACAGAAATGACTTTAAACACACTTATTTTAGTTGAAAAAGTCATAATTCACATCCAACAGTCATTTAGAGTCAAAAGATTAAATGTTAAAATTTCATCATTATAGACCATTTTGGGAACGTTCGACATGTCCGGAGTCATCGTTTTTCATCCGAAAATTGATTTTTTGGACTGTACCAAAAATGATTCAAAATGTCAATTGGATCGTGCCTCATGTTGAATAACCACTTTTTAAACCCTCACAGTGACCAAAAGTGCAATTTTTACAGAGTTTTGCTTACTCAAAAGCTTCAATTTTGACCCGTTTCAGGCACAGAAATGACTTTAAACACACTTATTTTAGTTGAAAAAGTCATAATTCACATCCAATAGTCATTTAGAGTCAAAAGATTAAATGTTAAAATGTCATCATTATAGACCATTTTGGGAACGTTCGACATGTCCGGAGTCATCGTTTTTCATCCGAAAATTGATTTTCTGGACTGTACCAAAAATGATTCAAAATGTCAATTGGATCGTGTCTCATGTTGAATAACCACTTTTTAAACCCTCACAGTGACCAAAATGGCCATTTTTACAGAGTTTTGCTTACTCAAAAGCTTCAATTTTGACCCGTTTCAGGCACAGAAATGACTTTACACATACTTATTTTAGTTGAAAAAGTCATAATTCACATCCAACAGTCATTTAGAGTCAAAAGATTAAATGTTAAAATTTTATCATAATAGACCATTTTGGGAACGTTCGACATGTCCGGAGTCATCGTTTTTCATCCGAAAATTGATTTTTTGGACTGTACCAAAAATGATTCAAAATGTCAATTGGATCGTGCCTCATGTTGAATAACCACTTTTTAAACCCTCACAGTGACCAAAATTGCCATTTTTACAGAGTTTTGCTTACTCAAAAGCTTCAATTTTGACCCGTTTCAGGCACAGAAATGACTTTAAACACACTTATTTTAGTTGAAAAAGTCATAATGCACATCCAACAGTCATTTAGAGTCAAAAGATTAAATGTTAAAATTTCATCATTATAGACCATTTTGGGAACGTTCAACATGTCCGGAGTCATCGTTTTTCATCCGAAAATTGATTTTTTGGACTGTACCAAAAATGATTCAAAATGTCAATTGGATCGTGCCTCATGTTGAATAACCACTTTTTGAACCCTCACAGTGACCAAAATTGCCATTTTTACAGAGTTTTGCTTACTCAAAAGCTTCAATTTTGACCCGTTTCAGGCACAGAAATGACTTTAAACACACTTATTTTATTTGAAAAAGTCATAATTCACATCAAACAGTCATTTAGAGTCAAAAGATTAAATGTTAAAATTTCATCATTATAGACCATTTTGGGAACGTTCGACATGTCCGGAGTCATCGTTTTTCATCCGAAAATTGATTTTTTGGACTGTACCAAAAATGATTCAAAATGTCAATTGGATCGTGCCTCATGTTGAATTACCACTTTTTAAACCCTCACAGTGACCAAAATTGCCATTTTTACAGAGTTTTGCATACTCAAAAGCTACAATTTTGACCCGTTGCAGGCACAGAAATGACTTTAAACACACTTATTTTAGTTGAAAAAGTCATAATGCACATCCAACATTCATTTAGAGTCAAAAGATTAAATGTTAAAATTTCATCATTATAGACCATTTTGGGAACGCTCGACATGTCCGGAGTCATCGTTCTTCATCCGATAATTGATTTTTTGGACTGTACCAAAAATGATTCAAAATGTCAATTGGACCGTGCCTCATGTTGAATAACCACTTTTTAAACCCTCACAGTGACCAAAATTTCCATTTTTACAGAGTTTTGCATACTCAAAAGCTACAATTTTGACCCATTTCAGGCACAGAAATGACTTTAAACACACTTATTTTAGTTGAAAAAGTCATAATGCACATCCAACAGTCATTTAGAGTCAAAAGATTAAATGTTAAAATTTCATCATTATAGACCATTTTGGGAACGTTCGACATGTCCGGAGTCATCGTTTTTCATCCGAAAATTGATTTTCTGGACTGTACCAAAAATGATTCAAAATGTCAATTGGATCGTGCCTCATGTTGAATAACCACTTTTTAAACCCTCACAGTGACCAAAATGGCCATTTTTATAGAGTTTTGCTTACTCAAAAGCTTCAATTTTGACCCGTTTCAGGCACAGAAATGACTTTAAACACACTTATTTTAGTTGAAAAAGTCATAATTCACATCCAACAGTCATTTAGAGTCAAAAGATTAAATGTTAAAATTTCATCATAATAGACCATTTTGGGAACGTTCGACATGTCCGGAGTCATCGTTTCTCATCCGAAAATTGATTTTTTGGACGGTACCAAAAATGATTCAAAATGTCAATTGGATCGTGCCTCATGTTGAATAACCACTTTTTAAACGCTCACAGTGACCAAAATTGCCATTTTTACAGAGTTTTGCTTACTCAAAAGCTTCAATTTTGACCCGTTTCAGGCACAGAAATGACTTTAACCCTTTCAATGCTGATGACGAGCTCAGCTCGTCATCACCCAAAGGTGTCGTGTGCTGATGACGAGCTGAGCTCGTCATAGTGCCACTAAAATGGCATTTTCCAGCACAGGGGGGGAAAACGCCCAGCAGCCATGTGGTTAAACACACTTATTTTATTTGAAAAAGTCATAATTCACATCCAACAGTCATTTAGAGTCAAAAGATTAAATGTTAAAATTTCATCATTATAGACCATTTTGGGAACGTTCGACATGTCCGGAGTCATAGTTTTTCATCCGAAAATTGATTTTTTGGACTGTACCAAAAATGATTCAAAATGTCAATTGGATCGTGCCTTATGTTGAATAACCACTTTTTAAACCCTCACAGTGACCAAAAGTGCAATTTTTACAGAGTTTTGCTTACTCAAAAGCTTCAATTTTGACCCGTTTCAGGCACAGAAATGACTTTAAACACACTTATTTTAGTTTAAAAAGTCATAATTCACATCCAATAGTCATTTAGAGTCAAAAGATTAAATGTTAAAATTTCATCATTATAGACCATTTTGGGAACGTTCGACATGTCCGGAGTCATCGTTTTTCATCCGAAAATTGATTTTCTGGACTGTACCAAAAATGATTCAAAATGTCAATTGGATCGTGCCTCATGTTGAATAACCACTTTTTAAACCCTCACAGTGACCAAAATGGCCATTTTTACAGAGTTTTGCTTACTCAAAAGCTTCAATTTTGACCCGTTTCAGGCACAGAAATGACTTTAAACACACTTATTTTAGTTGAAAAAGTCATAATTCACATCCAACAGTCATTTAGAGTCAAAAGATTAAATGTTAAAATTTCATCATAATAGACCATTTTGGGAACGTTCGACATGTCCGGAGTCATCGTTTCTCATTAGAAAATTGATTTTTTGGACTGTACCAAAAATGATTCAAAATGTCAATTGGATTGTGCCTCATGTTGAATAACCACTTTTTAAACCCTCACAGTGACCAAAATTGCCATTTTTACAGAGTTTTGCTTACTCAAAAGCTTCAATTTTGACACGTTTCAGGCACAGAAATGACTTTAAACACACTTATTTTAGTTAAAAAAGTCATAATTCACATCCAACAGTCATTTAGGGTCAAAAGATTAAATGTTAAAATTTCATCATTATAGACCATTTTGGGAACGTTCGACATGTCCGGAGTCATCGTTTTTCATCCGAAAATTGATTTTTTGGACTGTACCAAAAATGATTCAAAATGTCAATTGGATCGTGCCTCATGATGAATAACCACTTTTTAAACACTCACAGTGACCAAAATTGCAATTTTTACAGAGTTTTGCATACTCAAAAGCTTCAATTTTTACCCGTTTCAGGCACAGAAATGACTTTAAACACACTTATTTTAGTTGAAAAAGTCATAATTCACATCCAACAGTCATTTGGAGTCAAAAGATTAAATGTTAAAATTTCATCATAATAGACCATTTTGGGAACGTTCGACATGTCCGGAGTCATCGTTTTTCATCCGAAAATTGATTTTTTGGACTGTACCAAAAATGATTCAAAATGTCAATTGGATCGTGCCTCATGTTGAATAACCACTTTTTAAACCCTCACAGTGACCAAAATTGCCATTTTTACAGAGTTTTGCTTACTCAAAAGCTTCAATTTTGCCCCGTTTCAGGCACAGAAATGACTTTAAACA